>NC_142770.1:51313706-51318706 GCF_988280905.1 Pimephales promelas | reverse complement strand
CAGACGCATTCGCTCGTGCCCGAAAACGAGGCGCTCTCCCCGGTCGCCAGCCGGGGGAGGTTCGTTAGCATTGGGAATCTCGTTCGCACGCAACAGCACGGACACTCGCCGTTTACCCAGACCGACCGTTCGACAAGCATATGCCTGGGGTGCACTTTTTCCATAAAACCAGCCCGTCTTTTCCTGGAGGTCTCGTACTTCCAGAGCTCCGACGGGGGCGCAGTCTGGATTTTATATGCCCACCCAGAGCGAGTCTGAGTGGGACTCACGACGGTCTGATCAATGGTAGGGGGTGCTCTGTGTTTTGCACCACCACACTTGCCCTCTTCCATACAGCCCCGAAGGCCCGTTTTAGGACCGTCTTCCCTCCAGGTCGAGCTCCAGGGGGTGTCGGGCGAATCTGACTCTGGCCCAGGACGGGGCCACCCTCCCTGGGCTGGCCAGGGAGGTCTGAGACCATGGAGCTTTGGAACCACACCACGTCATTGGACTTAGTCGATTTTACTCAAATTTTTTGGCACCAGAGCCGGACCCCGCCACGCGCGCCGGGCTCGTGCCCAGGAAAGACGCACCCTGCCTGGGGTGCACTTTACATAAAACCGGCCTGTCTTTTCCTGGAGGTCTCGTACTTCCAGAGCTCCGACGGGGGGGGCGTAGTCTGGATTTTATATGCCCACCCAGAGCGAGTCTGAGTGGGACTCACGACGGTCTGATCAATGGTAGGGGGTGCTCTGTGTTTTGCACCACCACACTTGCCCTCTTCCATACAGCCCCGAAGGCCCGTTTTAGGACCGTCTTCCCTCCAGGTCGAGCTCCAGGGGGTGTCGGGCGAATCTGACTCTGGCCCAGGACGGGCCACCCTCCCTGGGCTGGCCAGGGAGGTCTGAGACCATGGAGCTTTGAACCCACGTCACGCCATTGGACTTAGTCGATTTTTCTCAATTTTTTTGGCACCAGAGCCGGACCCCGCCACGTGCGCCGGGCTCGTGCCCAGGAAAGATGCACCCTGCCTGGGGTGCACTTTTCAGAAAACCAGCCTGTCTTTTCCTGGAGGTCTCGTACTTCCAGAGCTCCGACGGGGCGTAGTCTGGATTTTATATGCCCACCCAGAGTGAGTCTGAGTGGGACTCACGACGGTCTGATCGCTGGTAGGGGTCCTCTGTGTTTGCCACCACCACGCTTCCCCCTCTCTCATACATCCCCGAAGGCCCGTTTTAGGACCGTCTTCGCTCCAGGCGGAGCTCCAGGGGTGGCGGGCAAATCTGAATCTGGCCCAGGACGGGCCACCCTCCCTGGGCTGGCCAGGGAGGTCTGAGGGCATGGAGCTTTGGAACCACACCACGTTATTGGACTCTGTCTATTTTTTCCCCCAAACTTTGGCACCAGAGCCGGACCACCACACCATGTGCGCTGGGCTCGTGCCCAGGAAAAGATGCACCCTGCCTGGGGTGCACTTTTCAGAAAACCAGCCTGTCTTTTCCTGGAGGTCTCGTAACTTCCAGAGCTCCAGCGCGGCGTAATCTGGATTTTTACATGCCCACCCAGAGTGACTCTGAGTGGGACTCACGACGGTCTGATCGCTGGTAGGGGGTCCTCTGTGTTTGCCACCACCACGCTTCCCCTCTCTCATACATCCCCGAAGGCCCGTTTTAGGACCGTCTTCGCTCCAGGCGGAGCTCCAGGGGTGGCGGGCGAATCTGAATCTGGCCCAGGACGGGCCACCCTCCCTGGGCTGGCCAGGGAGGTCTGAGGGCATGGAGGTTTGGAGCCACCGCACATTTTTTGTACTCTGTCGTTTTTCGAGATCTGGGCTTCAGAGTCGAGCCCAGGCTCCGTTTCAAGGTGGGCATTGGGCTTCGTTCTTGCCCAGGAGACCCGCACCCTGCCTGGGATGCACTTTTCAGAGAAACCGGGCCGCCTTTTCCTGGAGGTTCTCGTGTTTTTCAGAGCTCCACCACAGCAGAGATTGAATCCTCTTCCCCAGCCAGAGTGCACCCTCTCTGGCTTGGGTGAGTGCCTTGAGTGCCCTGGAGGTCCGAACCAACAGCACGTTTATGGACTTTGTCTATTTTTCCAAATTCGACTCCAGAGTCAAGCCGGCCAAGGGGCTCTCTGAAGGCCCCTCTCTCCCTCCCTCATCCTCTACAAGAGCCCCATGGTCCGTTTTAGGACCGTCTTCGCTCCAGGCGGAGCTCCAGGGGTGGCGGGGGAAATCTGAGTCTGGCCCAGGACGGGCCACCCTCCCTGGGCTGGCCAGGGAGGTCTGAGGGCATGGAGGTTTGGAGCCACCGCACCTTTTTGGACTCTGTCGTTTTTCGAGATCTGGACTTCAGAGTCGAGCCCAGGCTCCGTTTCAAGGTGGGCATCGGGCTTTATTCGTGCCCAGGAGACCCCGCACCCTGCCTGGGATGCACTTTTCAGAGAAATCGGGCCGTCTTTTCCTGGAGGTTTCGCGTTTTTTTTTTTTTTCAGAGCTCCACCACAGCAGAGATTGAATCTGCTTCCCCAGCCAGAGTGCACCCTCTCTGGCTTGGGTGAGTGCCTTGAGTGGCCAGGGCCAACATCACCCACGGGCATCGGGCTTTATTCGTGCCCATGAGACCCGCACCCTGCCTGGGATGCACTTTTCAGAGAAACCGGGCCGTCTTTTCCTGGAGGTTTCGCGTTTTTTTTTTTTCAGAGCTCCACCACAGCAGAGATTGAATCTGTTTCCCCAGCCAGAGTGCACCCTCTCTGGCTTGGGTGAGTGCCTTGAGTGGCCAGGGCCAACATCACCCACGGGCATCGGGCTTTATTCGTGCCCATGAGACCCGCACCCTGCCTGGGATGCACTTTTCAGAGAAACCGGGCCGTCTTTTCCTGGAGGTTTCGCGTTTTTCCAGAGCTCCACCACAGCAGAGATTGAATCTGCTTCCCCAGCCAGAGTGCACCCTCTCTGGCTTGGGTGAGTGCCTTGAGTGGCCAGGGCCAACATCACCCACGGGGCATCGGGCTTTATTCGTGCCCAGGAGACCCGCACCCTGCCTGGGATGCACTTTTCAGAGAAATCGGGCCGTCTTTTCCTGGAGGTTTCGCGTTTTTTCCAGAGCTCCACCACAGCAGAGATTGAATCTGCTTCCCCAGCCAGAGTGCACCCTCTCTGGCTTGGGTGAGTGCCTTGAGTGGCCAGGGCCAACATCACCCACGGGCATCGGGCTTTATTCGTGCCCATGAGACCCGCACCCTGCCTGGGATGCACTTTTCAGAGAAACCGGGCCGTCTTTTCCTGGAGGTTTGGCGTTTTTCCAGAGCTCCACCACAGCAGAGATTGAATCTGCTTCCCCAGCCAGAGTGCACCCTCTCTGGCTTGGGTGAGTGCCTTGAGTGGCCAGGGCCAACATCACCCACGGGGCATCGGGCTTTATTCGTGCCCAGGAGACCCGCACCCTGCCTGGGATGCAGATCGGTTTGTGTGAGTCCTGGTTGTGTGAGCGTTACCCTTCTACATCACCCCCAAGGCCCGTTTTAGGACCGTCTCGGCTCCGGGCGGACAGCCGGGGGGCGGGGGGCGAATCTGCCTCCGGCCCGGGTCGGAGCTCCCTCCCCGGGGCCGTGCGTGGAGACCCGTCGCGCCCGGAGCTCCCGTGCAACCCCACGTTTTGGACTTGGGTTTTGGAGCGAGCGAGCGGGGTCGAACCCCGGGGGCCGAGCCGCCACGGAGTCCCCGAGCCCCGGGGACGAAGCCCCGGGAGCGAGGTCCCTCCGTGGAGGCGCGAGCCCCCAGGGCCCGGCCGCCCGCCCGGGGAGGAGAGCGCACGCTCCCCTACCCCTCAGAACCCACGTGGCTGGTTGCAGCAGACCCTGTGCACCGGAGGTTCCTCCAGGAGCGCGGGGCTGGGTGCTCTAAGCCCAAGTCATACAGGCAACCATGCCTCCCCGGGACTCCCCCTGCGAGCGGCGGCTGTTTGAAGGACGGTAACCCCACCGCACGGGGCTTCAAACGACCGTAGCTCTCCGAAGGCGGCTCCGATCGACGCCAAATTTTTGTCGGCTGGAGAACGGGACGAGACCTTTCGAATGAGACCGCCCCCAGCCCCGTGGGCCCCCGGGGGCCCGAGATACGGGCCCCCAAAGCGCCCCGGAAGCGGAAAAACGCAAATATCTCGCCGAAAACTCGACGTGCCCGGCCGAGGCCGGGCTCATTCGAACCGTCTCGCCGAGCTGAACGCGTCCATATGCGTTTCGTCGTTTTTGGTCGAGTATTCGCGGAGATATCGGCCGAAAACCCTCGGCCGCGCTCTGAAATGGCGCCCGCCGATGACGTCACGATCCCGGGAGAAAATCGCCCGTATCTCCGCGACGCGAAGGCCCAGAGAGCTCAAATTTGGGTGGCGAGGTCCCACGGGGGCCCTCGCTCGAACCAGGGCGGCGGCGGGCCCCGGGGACGCCCCCTACCGGATCGCCGTTCGCCGGGACCCCCGACTTTGAACGGCTATAACTCGGGGACCCGGGCGAGTTGGACCTCGTGGGTGGGCTCTTTCGAAAGGCCCCGTCCGGCACTACGGTCGATTCGAGTTTGGGGAAGATTGGCCCGGGGGTTCGCGAGATATAAGCCAAAAACGCCGCGCCTTTGACCGGGCCTAACTCCCTGACCCCGAGGCCCCCGGGGACGCGGGTGGCCTCTTTGGATAGGGCCCCCCGAGGCCTACGGAAGACCCGAGTTTGAAATTTTTTCGCCCGGCCGTTTTCGAGATATCGGCGAAAAACGGAATCTTCCCGTCCGGTGGGTGGGTGGGTGTGGGTGTGGGTGTCTCCGGGGGGCGGGGGGACTTCCAGGACCCCGGGGGGGCCACCTGGCCGTGCCCGAGGACGGTGCACCTCCCTGGGTGTGCCGTCAGAGCCTCCGGGGCCCCGGAAGTCCCCGCCCACTGCACGTTTTCGGACTTTGAGGGATTTTCGGGCCCCGAATTCGAACGCCCGTAGCTCGGGGACCCGGCGGCCCAGAGACACCGGACTCGGGT
>NC_142770.1:51296206-51303706 GCF_988280905.1 Pimephales promelas | reverse complement strand
AAGTTCCAATCGATCAGGCTAAACACCCCTCGCGTCGACGGCCCGGGAGGAGGGGGTGCGCTCCTCTCGGGCCCCGGGGGTGGGCAACCCGGAGGCGCCCGTCACACGGAGATCCGTTACCTTGTCCGAGCGGGGCGTTTGTCCCCTCCTCGACAAAACCCCGAAGGCCCGTTTTAGGACCGTCTTGGCACCGACGGAAGCTCCGCCGCGCCCACCGATACCGTCTCGCCCCGGGCACGAAGCGCCCTCCCGGGTGACCGGCCCGGGAGGCGGGCCGTCCTGGTAAACTCTTTCGACTTCACGTTTAGGGACTCTGTCCCTTTTTTCCGGAGGGGGGCCTTTTCCTCCAGAGCGCCCTGGTTACCGCCTGCCTGCCGACCCCAGACGACGCATCCTCCCCAGGATGTCGGAAACCGATACCGAGCAACGCTTTTTTTTTTGGTCCGTCACCTTGTCCGAGCGGGGCTCTCGTCCCCTTCCTCGACAAAACCCCGAAGGCCCGTTTTAGGACCGTCTCGGCACCGACGGGTGCTCCGTTCACGCCCACCGATACCGTCTCGCCCCGGGTCCGAGGCACCCACCCAGGTCACCGGCCATGGAGACGGGCCGGCCCTGGGGAACTCTTTCGACTTCACGTTTACGGACTCTGTCCTTTTTTTCCGGAGGGGGGCCTTTTCCTCCAGAGCGCCCTGGTGACCGCCTGCCTGCCTGCCTGCCGACCCCAGATGACGCATCCCCGCCTGGATGTCAGAAACCGATACCGAGCACCATTTTTTAGCCCGTCGCCTTGTCCGATTGGGGCGCTTGTCCCCTTCCTCGACAAAACCCCGAAGGCCCGTCTCAGGACCACCTCGGCACCGACGGGGGCTCCGCCAGGCAGACGCATTCGCTCGTGCCCGAAAACGAGGCGCTCTCCCCGGTCGCCAGCCGGGGGAGGTTCGTTAGCATTGGGAATCTCGTTCGCACGCAACAGCACGGACACTCGCCGTTTACCCAGACCGACCGTTCGACAAGCATATGCCTGGGGTGCACTTTTTCCATAAAACCAGCCCGTCTTTTCCTGGAGGTCTCGTACTTCCAGAGCTCCGACGGGGGCGCAGTCTGGATTTTATATGCCCACCCAGAGCGAGTCTGAGTGGGACTCACGACGGTCTGATCAATGGTAGGGGGTGCTCTGTGTTTTGCACCACCACACTTGCCCTCTTCCATACAGCCCCGAAGGCCCGTTTTAGGACCGTCTTCCCTCCAGGTCGAGCTCCAGGGGGTGTCGGGCGAATCTGACTCTGGCCCAGGACGGGGCCACCCTCCCTGGGCTGGCCAGGGAGGTCTGAGACCATGGAGCTTTGGAACCACACCACGTCATTGGACTTAGTCGATTTTACTCAAATTTTTTGGCACCAGAGCCGGACCCCGCCACGCGCGCCGGGCTCGTGCCCAGGAAAGACGCACCCTGCCTGGGGTGCACTTTACATAAAACCGGCCTGTCTTTTCCTGGAGGTCTCGTACTTCCAGAGCTCCGACGGGGGGGGCGTAGTCTGGATTTTATATGCCCACCCAGAGCGAGTCTGAGTGGGACTCACGACGGTCTGATCAATGGTAGGGGGTGCTCTGTGTTTTGCACCACCACACTTGCCCTCTTCCATACAGCCCCGAAGGCCCGTTTTAGGACCGTCTTCCCTCCAGGTCGAGCTCCAGGGGGTGTCGGGCGAATCTGACTCTGGCCCAGGACGGGCCACCCTCCCTGGGCTGGCCAGGGAGGTCTGAGACCATGGAGCTTTGAACCCACGTCACGCCATTGGACTTAGTCGATTTTTCTCAATTTTTTTGGCACCAGAGCCGGACCCCGCCACGTGCGCCGGGCTCGTGCCCAGGAAAGATGCACCCTGCCTGGGGTGCACTTTTCAGAAAACCAGCCTGTCTTTTCCTGGAGGTCTCGTACTTCCAGAGCTCCGACGGGGCGTAGTCTGGATTTTATATGCCCACCCAGAGTGAGTCTGAGTGGGACTCACGACGGTCTGATCGCTGGTAGGGGTCCTCTGTGTTTGCCACCACCACGCTTCCCCCTCTCTCATACATCCCCGAAGGCCCGTTTTAGGACCGTCTTCGCTCCAGGCGGAGCTCCAGGGGTGGCGGGCAAATCTGAATCTGGCCCAGGACGGGCCACCCTCCCTGGGCTGGCCAGGGAGGTCTGAGGGCATGGAGCTTTGGAACCACACCACGTTATTGGACTCTGTCTATTTTTTCCCCCAAACTTTGGCACCAGAGCCGGACCACCACACCATGTGCGCTGGGCTCGTGCCCAGGAAAAGATGCACCCTGCCTGGGGTGCACTTTTCAGAAAACCAGCCTGTCTTTTCCTGGAGGTCTCGTAACTTCCAGAGCTCCAGCGCGGCGTAATCTGGATTTTTACATGCCCACCCAGAGTGACTCTGAGTGGGACTCACGACGGTCTGATCGCTGGTAGGGGGTCCTCTGTGTTTGCCACCACCACGCTTCCCCTCTCTCATACATCCCCGAAGGCCCGTTTTAGGACCGTCTTCGCTCCAGGCGGAGCTCCAGGGGTGGCGGGCGAATCTGAATCTGGCCCAGGACGGGCCACCCTCCCTGGGCTGGCCAGGGAGGTCTGAGGGCATGGAGGTTTGGAGCCACCGCACATTTTTTGTACTCTGTCGTTTTTCGAGATCTGGGCTTCAGAGTCGAGCCCAGGCTCCGTTTCAAGGTGGGCATTGGGCTTCGTTCTTGCCCAGGAGACCCGCACCCTGCCTGGGATGCACTTTTCAGAGAAACCGGGCCGCCTTTTCCTGGAGGTTCTCGTGTTTTTCAGAGCTCCACCACAGCAGAGATTGAATCCTCTTCCCCAGCCAGAGTGCACCCTCTCTGGCTTGGGTGAGTGCCTTGAGTGCCCTGGAGGTCCGAACCAACAGCACGTTTATGGACTTTGTCTATTTTTCCAAATTCGACTCCAGAGTCAAGCCGGCCAAGGGGCTCTCTGAAGGCCCCTCTCTCCCTCCCTCATCCTCTACAAGAGCCCCATGGTCCGTTTTAGGACCGTCTTCGCTCCAGGCGGAGCTCCAGGGGTGGCGGGGGAAATCTGAGTCTGGCCCAGGACGGGCCACCCTCCCTGGGCTGGCCAGGGAGGTCTGAGGGCATGGAGGTTTGGAGCCACCGCACCTTTTTGGACTCTGTCGTTTTTCGAGATCTGGACTTCAGAGTCGAGCCCAGGCTCCGTTTCAAGGTGGGCATCGGGCTTTATTCGTGCCCAGGAGACCCCGCACCCTGCCTGGGATGCACTTTTCAGAGAAATCGGGCCGTCTTTTCCTGGAGGTTTCGCGTTTTTTTTTTTTTTCAGAGCTCCACCACAGCAGAGATTGAATCTGCTTCCCCAGCCAGAGTGCACCCTCTCTGGCTTGGGTGAGTGCCTTGAGTGGCCAGGGCCAACATCACCCACGGGCATCGGGCTTTATTCGTGCCCATGAGACCCGCACCCTGCCTGGGATGCACTTTTCAGAGAAACCGGGCCGTCTTTTCCTGGAGGTTTCGCGTTTTTTTTTTTTCAGAGCTCCACCACAGCAGAGATTGAATCTGTTTCCCCAGCCAGAGTGCACCCTCTCTGGCTTGGGTGAGTGCCTTGAGTGGCCAGGGCCAACATCACCCACGGGCATCGGGCTTTATTCGTGCCCATGAGACCCGCACCCTGCCTGGGATGCACTTTTCAGAGAAACCGGGCCGTCTTTTCCTGGAGGTTTCGCGTTTTTCCAGAGCTCCACCACAGCAGAGATTGAATCTGCTTCCCCAGCCAGAGTGCACCCTCTCTGGCTTGGGTGAGTGCCTTGAGTGGCCAGGGCCAACATCACCCACGGGGCATCGGGCTTTATTCGTGCCCAGGAGACCCGCACCCTGCCTGGGATGCACTTTTCAGAGAAATCGGGCCGTCTTTTCCTGGAGGTTTCGCGTTTTTTCCAGAGCTCCACCACAGCAGAGATTGAATCTGCTTCCCCAGCCAGAGTGCACCCTCTCTGGCTTGGGTGAGTGCCTTGAGTGGCCAGGGCCAACATCACCCACGGGCATCGGGCTTTATTCGTGCCCATGAGACCCGCACCCTGCCTGGGATGCACTTTTCAGAGAAACCGGGCCGTCTTTTCCTGGAGGTTTGGCGTTTTTCCAGAGCTCCACCACAGCAGAGATTGAATCTGCTTCCCCAGCCAGAGTGCACCCTCTCTGGCTTGGGTGAGTGCCTTGAGTGGCCAGGGCCAACATCACCCACGGGGCATCGGGCTTTATTCGTGCCCAG
This sequence comes from Pimephales promelas, assembly GCF_988280905.1. NCBI lineage: Eukaryota > Metazoa > Chordata > Actinopteri > Cypriniformes > Leuciscidae > Pimephales > Pimephales promelas. Next base: position 51,299,415 of record NC_142770.1, on the reverse strand, counting down.
GAGACCCGCACCCTGCCTGGGATGCAGATCGGTTTGTGTGAGTCCTGGTTGTGTGAGCGTTACCCTTCTACATCACCCCCAAGGCCCGTTTTAGGACCGTCTCGGCTCCGGGCGGACAGCCGGGGGGCGGGGGGCGAATCTGCCTCCGGCCCGGGTCGGAGCTCCCTCCCCGGGGCCGTGCGTGGAGACCCGTCGCGCCCGGAGCTCCCGTGCAACCCCACGTTTTGGACTTGGGTTTTGGAGCGAGCGAGCGGGGTCGAACCCCGGGGGCCGAGCCGCCACGGAGTCCCCGAGCCCCGGGGACGAAGCCCCGGGAGCGAGGTCCCTCCGTGGAGGCGCGAGCCCCCAGGGCCCGGCCGCCCGCCCGGGGAGGAGAGCGCACGCTCCCCTACCCCTCAGAACCCACGTGGCTGGTTGCAGCAGACCCTGTGCACCGGAGGTTCCTCCAGGAGCGCGGGGCTGGGTGCTCTAAGCCCAAGTCATACAGGCAACCATGCCTCCCCGGGACTCCCCCTGCGAGCGGCGGCTGTTTGAAGGACGGTAACCCCACCGCACGGGGCTTCAAACGACCGTAGCTCTCCGAAGGCGGCTCCGATCGACGCCAAATTTTTGTCGGCTGGAGAACGGGACGAGACCTTTCGAATGAGACCGCCCCCAGCCCCGTGGGCCCCCGGGGGCCCGAGATACGGGCCCCCAAAGCGCCCCGGAAGCGGAAAAACGCAAATATCTCGCCGAAAACTCGACGTGCCCGGCCGAGGCCGGGCTCATTCGAACCGTCTCGCCGAGCTGAACGCGTCCATATGCGTTTCGTCGTTTTTGGTCGAGTATTCGCGGAGATATCGGCCGAAAACCCTCGGCCGCGCTCTGAAATGGCGCCCGCCGATGACGTCACGATCCCGGGAGAAAATCGCCCGTATCTCCGCGACGCGAAGGCCCAGAGAGCTCAAATTTGGGTGGCGAGGTCCCACGGGGGCCCTCGCTCGAACCAGGGCGGCGGCGGGCCCCGGGGACGCCCCCTACCGGATCGCCGTTCGCCGGGACCCCCGACTTTGAACGGCTATAACTCGGGGACCCGGGCGAGTTGGACCTCGTGGGTGGGCTCTTTCGAAAGGCCCCGTCCGGCACTACGGTCGATTCGAGTTTGGGGAAGATTGGCCCGGGGGTTCGCGAGATATAAGCCAAAAACGCCGCGCCTTTGACCGGGCCTAACTCCCTGACCCCGAGGCCCCCGGGGACGCGGGTGGCCTCTTTGGATAGGGCCCCCCGAGGCCTACGGAAGACCCGAGTTTGAAATTTTTTCGCCCGGCCGTTTTCGAGATATCGGCGAAAAACGGAATCTTCCCGTCCGGTGGGTGGGTGGGTGTGGGTGTGGGTGTCTCCGGGGGGCGGGGGGACTTCCAGGACCCCGGGGGGGCCACCTGGCCGTGCCCGAGGACGGTGCACCTCCCTGGGTGTGCCGTCAGAGCCTCCGGGGCCCCGGAAGTCCCCGCCCACTGCACGTTTTCGGACTTTGAGGGATTTTCGGGCCCCGAATTCGAACGCCCGTAGCTCGGGGACCCGGCGGCCCAGAGACACCGGACTCGGGTCAAGTGTGGCGTCCCGGCGGGCCCCTCGCAAAGAGCCCGCCCCCGAGCTCCGGGGCCCCCGGGTCCCGGAGAAAAGGGGCCCGACGTGTCGGGGGGGCGCCCGGGAAGGAAAGGTCCCAGGGGCCCGGGGCAGGCGGGGTCCGAGAGGGCCCGTGGGGAGCCCCCGACACCCGAAAGGGCGAGCCGCTGGGACCTCCCCTCTCCGAGATACGGGCCGTTTTCTCCGAAAGTCGCCCGCGCGTAACGGGGCCCATCTCGGGACCGGGAGGTCCCAGCGGCTCGCGGCGGCGGGTGCGGGGCCCGCTCTCGGGGACCTTGCTCCTCCCGCCGTCCCGAGCCACGGGGACCTTCCGGTCCCGAGATACGGCCACTTCCTGTCCAGCTTTGACCGGGTGTAACTCGAAAAGTAAGCCGAGTTGGGGCTCCACACTCGGGGGTATTGGGGGCCTCTGGGAGGGCCCCCCACGCCGGGTGTATGGGGCCCCAACTCGGCTTGGTTCCGGAGATATGGCCCTTTAAAGTTTCAACTTTGACCGGCTGTAACTCGAAAAGTGAGCCGAGTTGGGGCTCCACACTCGGGGGTATTGGGGGCCTCTAGGAGGGCCCCCCACGCCGGGTGTATGGGGCCCCAACTCGGCTTGGTTCCGGAGATATGGCCCTTTAAAGTTTCAACTTTGACCGGCTGTAACTCGAAAAGTGAGCCGAGTTGGGGCTCCACACTCGGTGGTATTGGGGGCCTCTAGGAGGGCCCCCCACGCCGGGTGTATGGGGCCCCAACTCGGCTTGGTTCCGGAGATATGGCCCTTTAAAGTTTCAACTTTGACCGGCTGTAACTCGAAAAGTAAGCCGAGTTGGGGCTCCACACTCGGGGGTATTGGGGGCCTCTAGGAGGGCCCCCCACGCCGGGTGTATGGGGCCCCAACTCGGCTTGGTTCCGGAGATATGCCCGTTTGAAGTTGCAACTTCTACCCAGTCTAATAATCCCAAAATAATAATTAAATAAAAAAAAAAAATAATAATAAAAATAAAAATAAGCCGAGTTGGGGCTCCACACTCTGGGCCTGGGGGGCACCACTAGGAGATCCCCCTGTGCCCAGAGCGTGGAGCCCCGAATCGGCTTTCCACACCACTCACACCGGTTTCTGACTACCTTAAGAGAGTCATTGTTAGTCGCGCAGTTTACCCGACTCTGGGAACCGGGGCTTTGGGCTTGGGGGAGACCCACCGCTCGCCCCCTAACACGTCGGGGGGGACCAGGGGGCACCCGCCTGGACCCCCTCAGCCCCACTTCGGAGAACCAGAACGCTGGCCAGGGACCCCCACGGCGGTTGAAGTTTGAACTTCTACCCGGTGCATCCCGAAAAATTGAAAAAAATAAAATAAAATAAGATTAAAAAAATAATAATAATAATAATAATAATAATAATTTTAAAAAAAATAAGCCGAGTTGGGGCTCCACACTCTGGGCCTGGGGTGGACCACTAGGAGATCCCCCTGTGCCCAGAGCGTGGAGCCCCAACTCGGCTTTCCACACCACTCACACCGGTTCCTGCCTACCTTAAGAGAGTCAAAGTTACTCCCGCAGTTTACCCGACTCTGGGAACCGGGGCTTTGGGCTTGGGG
>NC_142770.1:51281206-51286206 GCF_988280905.1 Pimephales promelas | reverse complement strand
ACCACACTTGCCCTCTTCCATACAGCCCCGAAGGCCCGTTTTAGGACCGTCTTCCCTCCAGGTCGAGCTCCAGGGGGTGTCGGGCGAATCTGACTCTGGCCCAGGACGGGCCACCCTCCCTGGGCTGGCCAGGGAGGTCTGAGACCATGGAGCTTTGAACCCACGTCACGCCATTGGACTTAGTCGATTTTTCTCAATTTTTTTGGCACCAGAGCCGGACCCCGCCACGTGCGCCGGGCTCGTGCCCAGGAAAGATGCACCCTGCCTGGGGTGCACTTTTCAGAAAACCAGCCTGTCTTTTCCTGGAGGTCTCGTACTTCCAGAGCTCCGACGGGGCGTAGTCTGGATTTTATATGCCCACCCAGAGTGAGTCTGAGTGGGACTCACGACGGTCTGATCGCTGGTAGGGGTCCTCTGTGTTTGCCACCACCACGCTTCCCCCTCTCTCATACATCCCCGAAGGCCCGTTTTAGGACCGTCTTCGCTCCAGGCGGAGCTCCAGGGGTGGCGGGCAAATCTGAATCTGGCCCAGGACGGGCCACCCTCCCTGGGCTGGCCAGGGAGGTCTGAGGGCATGGAGCTTTGGAACCACACCACGTTATTGGACTCTGTCTATTTTTTCCCCCAAACTTTGGCACCAGAGCCGGACCACCACACCATGTGCGCTGGGCTCGTGCCCAGGAAAAGATGCACCCTGCCTGGGGTGCACTTTTCAGAAAACCAGCCTGTCTTTTCCTGGAGGTCTCGTAACTTCCAGAGCTCCAGCGCGGCGTAATCTGGATTTTTACATGCCCACCCAGAGTGACTCTGAGTGGGACTCACGACGGTCTGATCGCTGGTAGGGGGTCCTCTGTGTTTGCCACCACCACGCTTCCCCTCTCTCATACATCCCCGAAGGCCCGTTTTAGGACCGTCTTCGCTCCAGGCGGAGCTCCAGGGGTGGCGGGCGAATCTGAATCTGGCCCAGGACGGGCCACCCTCCCTGGGCTGGCCAGGGAGGTCTGAGGGCATGGAGGTTTGGAGCCACCGCACATTTTTTGTACTCTGTCGTTTTTCGAGATCTGGGCTTCAGAGTCGAGCCCAGGCTCCGTTTCAAGGTGGGCATTGGGCTTCGTTCTTGCCCAGGAGACCCGCACCCTGCCTGGGATGCACTTTTCAGAGAAACCGGGCCGCCTTTTCCTGGAGGTTCTCGTGTTTTTCAGAGCTCCACCACAGCAGAGATTGAATCCTCTTCCCCAGCCAGAGTGCACCCTCTCTGGCTTGGGTGAGTGCCTTGAGTGCCCTGGAGGTCCGAACCAACAGCACGTTTATGGACTTTGTCTATTTTTCCAAATTCGACTCCAGAGTCAAGCCGGCCAAGGGGCTCTCTGAAGGCCCCTCTCTCCCTCCCTCATCCTCTACAAGAGCCCCATGGTCCGTTTTAGGACCGTCTTCGCTCCAGGCGGAGCTCCAGGGGTGGCGGGGGAAATCTGAGTCTGGCCCAGGACGGGCCACCCTCCCTGGGCTGGCCAGGGAGGTCTGAGGGCATGGAGGTTTGGAGCCACCGCACCTTTTTGGACTCTGTCGTTTTTCGAGATCTGGACTTCAGAGTCGAGCCCAGGCTCCGTTTCAAGGTGGGCATCGGGCTTTATTCGTGCCCAGGAGACCCCGCACCCTGCCTGGGATGCACTTTTCAGAGAAATCGGGCCGTCTTTTCCTGGAGGTTTCGCGTTTTTTTTTTTTTTCAGAGCTCCACCACAGCAGAGATTGAATCTGCTTCCCCAGCCAGAGTGCACCCTCTCTGGCTTGGGTGAGTGCCTTGAGTGGCCAGGGCCAACATCACCCACGGGCATCGGGCTTTATTCGTGCCCATGAGACCCGCACCCTGCCTGGGATGCACTTTTCAGAGAAACCGGGCCGTCTTTTCCTGGAGGTTTCGCGTTTTTTTTTTTCAGAGCTCCACCACAGCAGAGATTGAATCTGTTTCCCCAGCCAGAGTGCACCCTCTCTGGCTTGGGTGAGTGCCTTGAGTGGCCAGGGCCAACATCACCCACGGGCATCGGGCTTTATTCGTGCCCATGAGACCCGCACCCTGCCTGGGATGCACTTTTCAGAGAAACCGGGCCGTCTTTTCCTGGAGGTTTCGCGTTTTTCCAGAGCTCCACCACAGCAGAGATTGAATCTGCTTCCCCAGCCAGAGTGCACCCTCTCTGGCTTGGGTGAGTGCCTTGAGTGGCCAGGGCCAACATCACCCACGGGGCATCGGGCTTTATTCGTGCCCAGGAGACCCGCACCCTGCCTGGGATGCACTTTTCAGAGAAATCGGGCCGTCTTTTCCTGGAGGTTTCGCGTTTTTTCCAGAGCTCCACCACAGCAGAGATTGAATCTGCTTCCCCAGCCAGAGTGCACCCTCTCTGGCTTGGGTGAGTGCCTTGAGTGGCCAGGGCCAACATCACCCACGGGCATCGGGCTTTATTCGTGCCCATGAGACCCGCACCCTGCCTGGGATGCACTTTTCAGAGAAACCGGGCCGTCTTTTCCTGGAGGTTTGGCGTTTTTCCAGAGCTCCACCACAGCAGAGATTGAATCTGCTTCCCCAGCCAGAGTGCACCCTCTCTGGCTTGGGTGAGTGCCTTGAGTGGCCAGGGCCAACATCACCCACGGGGCATCGGGCTTTATTCGTGCCCAGGAGACCCGCACCCTGCCTGGGATGCAGATCGGTTTGTGTGAGTCCTGGTTGTGTGAGCGTTACCCTTCTACATCACCCCCAAGGCCCGTTTTAGGACCGTCTCGGCTCCGGGCGGACAGCCGGGGGGCGGGGGGCGAATCTGCCTCCGGCCCGGGTCGGAGCTCCCTCCCCGGGGCCGTGCGTGGAGACCCGTCGCGCCCGGAGCTCCCGTGCAACCCCACGTTTTGGACTTGGGTTTTGGAGCGAGCGAGCGGGGTCGAACCCCGGGGGCCGAGCCGCCACGGAGTCCCCGAGCCCCGGGGACGAAGCCCCGGGAGCGAGGTCCCTCCGTGGAGGCGCGAGCCCCCAGGGCCCGGCCGCCCGCCCGGGGAGGAGAGCGCACGCTCCCCTACCCCTCAGAACCCACGTGGCTGGTTGCAGCAGACCCTGTGCACCGGAGGTTCCTCCAGGAGCGCGGGGCTGGGTGCTCTAAGCCCAAGTCATACAGGCAACCATGCCTCCCCGGGACTCCCCCTGCGAGCGGCGGCTGTTTGAAGGACGGTAACCCCACCGCACGGGGCTTCAAACGACCGTAGCTCTCCGAAGGCGGCTCCGATCGACGCCAAATTTTTGTCGGCTGGAGAACGGGACGAGACCTTTCGAATGAGACCGCCCCCAGCCCCGTGGGCCCCCGGGGGCCCGAGATACGGGCCCCCAAAGCGCCCCGGAAGCGGAAAAACGCAAATATCTCGCCGAAAACTCGACGTGCCCGGCCGAGGCCGGGCTCATTCGAACCGTCTCGCCGAGCTGAACGCGTCCATATGCGTTTCGTCGTTTTTGGTCGAGTATTCGCGGAGATATCGGCCGAAAACCCTCGGCCGCGCTCTGAAATGGCGCCCGCCGATGACGTCACGATCCCGGGAGAAAATCGCCCGTATCTCCGCGACGCGAAGGCCCAGAGAGCTCAAATTTGGGTGGCGAGGTCCCACGGGGGCCCTCGCTCGAACCAGGGCGGCGGCGGGCCCCGGGGACGCCCCCTACCGGATCGCCGTTCGCCGGGACCCCCGACTTTGAACGGCTATAACTCGGGGACCCGGGCGAGTTGGACCTCGTGGGTGGGCTCTTTCGAAAGGCCCCGTCCGGCACTACGGTCGATTCGAGTTTGGGGAAGATTGGCCCGGGGGTTCGCGAGATATAAGCCAAAAACGCCGCGCCTTTGACCGGGCCTAACTCCCTGACCCCGAGGCCCCCGGGGACGCGGGTGGCCTCTTTGGATAGGGCCCCCCGAGGCCTACGGAAGACCCGAGTTTGAAATTTTTTCGCCCGGCCGTTTTCGAGATATCGGCGAAAAACGGAATCTTCCCGTCCGGTGGGTGGGTGGGTGTGGGTGTGGGTGTCTCCGGGGGGCGGGGGGACTTCCAGGACCCCGGGGGGGCCACCTGGCCGTGCCCGAGGACGGTGCACCTCCCTGGGTGTGCCGTCAGAGCCTCCGGGGCCCCGGAAGTCCCCGCCCACTGCACGTTTTCGGACTTTGAGGGATTTTCGGGCCCCGAATTCGAACGCCCGTAGCTCGGGGACCCGGCGGCCCAGAGACACCGGACTCGGGTCAAGTGTGGCGTCCCGGCGGGCCCCTCGCAAAGAGCCCGCCCCCGAGCTCCGGGGCCCCCGGGTCCCGGAGAAAAGGGGCCCGACGTGTCGGGGGGGCGCCCGGGAAGGAAAGGTCCCAGGGGCCCGGGGCAGGCGGGGTCCGAGAGGGCCCGTGGGGAGCCCCCGACACCCGAAAGGGCGAGCCGCTGGGACCTCCCCTCTCCGAGATACGGGCCGTTTTCTCCGAAAGTCGCCCGCGCGTAACGGGGCCCATCTCGGGACCGGGAGGTCCCAGCGGCTCGCGGCGGCGGGTGCGGGGCCCGCTCTCGGGGACCTTGCTCCTCCCGCCGTCCCGAGCCACGGGGACCTTCCGGTCCCGAGATACGGCCACTTCCTGTCCAGCTTTGACCGGGTGTAACTCGAAAAGTAAGCCGAGTTGGGGCTCCACACTCGGGGGTATTGGGGGCCTCTGGGAGGGCCCCCCACGCCGGGTGTATGGGGCCCCAACTCGGCTTGGTTCCGGAGATATGGCCCTTTAAAGTTTCAACTTTGACCGGCTGTAACTCGAAAAGTGAGCCGAGTTGGGGCTCCACACTCGGGGGTATTGGGGGCCTCTAGGAGGGCCCCCCACGCCGGGTGTATGGGGCCCCAACTCGGCTTGGTTCCGGAGATATGGCCCTTTAAAGTTTCAACTTTGACCGGCTGTAACTCGAAAAGTGAGCCGAGTTGGGGCTCCACACTCGGTGGTATTGGGGGCCTCTAGGAG
>NC_142770.1:51266206-51271206 GCF_988280905.1 Pimephales promelas | reverse complement strand
ATGTCAGAAACCGATACCGAGCACCATTTTTTAGCCCGTCGCCTTGTCCGATTGGGGCGCTTGTCCCCTTCCTCGACAAAACCCCGAAGGCCCGTCTCAGGACCACCTCGGCACCGACGGGGGCTCCGCCAGGCAGACGCATTCGCTCGTGCCCGAAAACGAGGCGCTCTCCCCGGTCGCCAGCCGGGGGAGGTTCGTTAGCATTGGGAATCTCGTTCGCACGCAACAGCACGGACACTCGCCGTTTACCCAGACCGACCGTTCGACAAGCATATGCCTGGGGTGCACTTTTTCCATAAAACCAGCCCGTCTTTTCCTGGAGGTCTCGTACTTCCAGAGCTCCGACGGGGGCGCAGTCTGGATTTTATATGCCCACCCAGAGCGAGTCTGAGTGGGACTCACGACGGTCTGATCAATGGTAGGGGGTGCTCTGTGTTTTGCACCACCACACTTGCCCTCTTCCATACAGCCCCGAAGGCCCGTTTTAGGACCGTCTTCCCTCCAGGTCGAGCTCCAGGGGGTGTCGGGCGAATCTGACTCTGGCCCAGGACGGGGCCACCCTCCCTGGGCTGGCCAGGGAGGTCTGAGACCATGGAGCTTTGGAACCACACCACGTCATTGGACTTAGTCGATTTTACTCAAATTTTTTGGCACCAGAGCCGGACCCCGCCACGCGCGCCGGGCTCGTGCCCAGGAAAGACGCACCCTGCCTGGGGTGCACTTTACATAAAACCGGCCTGTCTTTTCCTGGAGGTCTCGTACTTCCAGAGCTCCGACGGGGGGGGCGTAGTCTGGATTTTATATGCCCACCCAGAGCGAGTCTGAGTGGGACTCACGACGGTCTGATCAATGGTAGGGGGTGCTCTGTGTTTTGCACCACCACACTTGCCCTCTTCCATACAGCCCCGAAGGCCCGTTTTAGGACCGTCTTCCCTCCAGGTCGAGCTCCAGGGGGTGTCGGGCGAATCTGACTCTGGCCCAGGACGGGCCACCCTCCCTGGGCTGGCCAGGGAGGTCTGAGACCATGGAGCTTTGAACCCACGTCACGCCATTGGACTTAGTCGATTTTTCTCAATTTTTTTGGCACCAGAGCCGGACCCCGCCACGTGCGCCGGGCTCGTGCCCAGGAAAGATGCACCCTGCCTGGGGTGCACTTTTCAGAAAACCAGCCTGTCTTTTCCTGGAGGTCTCGTACTTCCAGAGCTCCGACGGGGCGTAGTCTGGATTTTATATGCCCACCCAGAGTGAGTCTGAGTGGGACTCACGACGGTCTGATCGCTGGTAGGGGTCCTCTGTGTTTGCCACCACCACGCTTCCCCCTCTCTCATACATCCCCGAAGGCCCGTTTTAGGACCGTCTTCGCTCCAGGCGGAGCTCCAGGGGTGGCGGGCAAATCTGAATCTGGCCCAGGACGGGCCACCCTCCCTGGGCTGGCCAGGGAGGTCTGAGGGCATGGAGCTTTGGAACCACACCACGTTATTGGACTCTGTCTATTTTTTCCCCCAAACTTTGGCACCAGAGCCGGACCACCACACCATGTGCGCTGGGCTCGTGCCCAGGAAAAGATGCACCCTGCCTGGGGTGCACTTTTCAGAAAACCAGCCTGTCTTTTCCTGGAGGTCTCGTAACTTCCAGAGCTCCAGCGCGGCGTAATCTGGATTTTTACATGCCCACCCAGAGTGACTCTGAGTGGGACTCACGACGGTCTGATCGCTGGTAGGGGGTCCTCTGTGTTTGCCACCACCACGCTTCCCCTCTCTCATACATCCCCGAAGGCCCGTTTTAGGACCGTCTTCGCTCCAGGCGGAGCTCCAGGGGTGGCGGGCGAATCTGAATCTGGCCCAGGACGGGCCACCCTCCCTGGGCTGGCCAGGGAGGTCTGAGGGCATGGAGGTTTGGAGCCACCGCACATTTTTTGTACTCTGTCGTTTTTCGAGATCTGGGCTTCAGAGTCGAGCCCAGGCTCCGTTTCAAGGTGGGCATTGGGCTTCGTTCTTGCCCAGGAGACCCGCACCCTGCCTGGGATGCACTTTTCAGAGAAACCGGGCCGCCTTTTCCTGGAGGTTCTCGTGTTTTTCAGAGCTCCACCACAGCAGAGATTGAATCCTCTTCCCCAGCCAGAGTGCACCCTCTCTGGCTTGGGTGAGTGCCTTGAGTGCCCTGGAGGTCCGAACCAACAGCACGTTTATGGACTTTGTCTATTTTTCCAAATTCGACTCCAGAGTCAAGCCGGCCAAGGGGCTCTCTGAAGGCCCCTCTCTCCCTCCCTCATCCTCTACAAGAGCCCCATGGTCCGTTTTAGGACCGTCTTCGCTCCAGGCGGAGCTCCAGGGGTGGCGGGGGAAATCTGAGTCTGGCCCAGGACGGGCCACCCTCCCTGGGCTGGCCAGGGAGGTCTGAGGGCATGGAGGTTTGGAGCCACCGCACCTTTTTGGACTCTGTCGTTTTTCGAGATCTGGACTTCAGAGTCGAGCCCAGGCTCCGTTTCAAGGTGGGCATCGGGCTTTATTCGTGCCCAGGAGACCCCGCACCCTGCCTGGGATGCACTTTTCAGAGAAATCGGGCCGTCTTTTCCTGGAGGTTTCGCGTTTTTTTTTTTTTTCAGAGCTCCACCACAGCAGAGATTGAATCTGCTTCCCCAGCCAGAGTGCACCCTCTCTGGCTTGGGTGAGTGCCTTGAGTGGCCAGGGCCAACATCACCCACGGGCATCGGGCTTTATTCGTGCCCATGAGACCCGCACCCTGCCTGGGATGCACTTTTCAGAGAAACCGGGCCGTCTTTTCCTGGAGGTTTCGCGTTTTTTTTTTTTCAGAGCTCCACCACAGCAGAGATTGAATCTGTTTCCCCAGCCAGAGTGCACCCTCTCTGGCTTGGGTGAGTGCCTTGAGTGGCCAGGGCCAACATCACCCACGGGCATCGGGCTTTATTCGTGCCCATGAGACCCGCACCCTGCCTGGGATGCACTTTTCAGAGAAACCGGGCCGTCTTTTCCTGGAGGTTTCGCGTTTTTCCAGAGCTCCACCACAGCAGAGATTGAATCTGCTTCCCCAGCCAGAGTGCACCCTCTCTGGCTTGGGTGAGTGCCTTGAGTGGCCAGGGCCAACATCACCCACGGGGCATCGGGCTTTATTCGTGCCCAGGAGACCCGCACCCTGCCTGGGATGCACTTTTCAGAGAAATCGGGCCGTCTTTTCCTGGAGGTTTCGCGTTTTTTCCAGAGCTCCACCACAGCAGAGATTGAATCTGCTTCCCCAGCCAGAGTGCACCCTCTCTGGCTTGGGTGAGTGCCTTGAGTGGCCAGGGCCAACATCACCCACGGGCATCGGGCTTTATTCGTGCCCATGAGACCCGCACCCTGCCTGGGATGCACTTTTCAGAGAAACCGGGCCGTCTTTTCCTGGAGGTTTGGCGTTTTTCCAGAGCTCCACCACAGCAGAGATTGAATCTGCTTCCCCAGCCAGAGTGCACCCTCTCTGGCTTGGGTGAGTGCCTTGAGTGGCCAGGGCCAACATCACCCACGGGGCATCGGGCTTTATTCGTGCCCAGGAGACCCGCACCCTGCCTGGGATGCAGATCGGTTTGTGTGAGTCCTGGTTGTGTGAGCGTTACCCTTCTACATCACCCCCAAGGCCCGTTTTAGGACCGTCTCGGCTCCGGGCGGACAGCCGGGGGGCGGGGGGCGAATCTGCCTCCGGCCCGGGTCGGAGCTCCCTCCCCGGGGCCGTGCGTGGAGACCCGTCGCGCCCGGAGCTCCCGTGCAACCCCACGTTTTGGACTTGGGTTTTGGAGCGAGCGAGCGGGGTCGAACCCCGGGGGCCGAGCCGCCACGGAGTCCCCGAGCCCCGGGGACGAAGCCCCGGGAGCGAGGTCCCTCCGTGGAGGCGCGAGCCCCCAGGGCCCGGCCGCCCGCCCGGGGAGGAGAGCGCACGCTCCCCTACCCCTCAGAACCCACGTGGCTGGTTGCAGCAGACCCTGTGCACCGGAGGTTCCTCCAGGAGCGCGGGGCTGGGTGCTGAAGCCCAAGTCATACAGGCAACCATGCCTCCCCGGGACTCCCCCTGCGAGCGGCGGCTGTTTGAAGGACGGTAACCCCACCGCACGGGGCTTCAAACGACCGTAGCTCTCCGAAGGCGGCTCCGATCGACGCCAAATTTTTGTCGGCTGGAGAACGGGACGAGACCTTTCGAATGAGACCGCCCCCAGCCCCGTGGGCCCCCGGGGGCCCGAGATACGGGCCCCCAAAGCGCCCCGGAAGCGGAAAAACGCAAATATCTCGCCGAAAACTCGACGTGCCCGGCCGAGGCCGGGCTCATTCGAACCGTCTCGCCGAGCTGAACGCGTCCATATGCGTTTCGTCGTTTTTGGTCGAGTATTCGCGGAGATATCGGCCGAAAACCCTCGGCCGCGCTCTGAAATGGCGCCCGCCGATGACGTCACGATCCCGGGAGAAAATCGCCCGTATCTCCGCGACGCGAAGGCCCAGAGAGCTCAAATTTGGGTGGCGAGGTCCCACGGGGGCCCTCGCTCGAACCAGGGCGGCGGCGGGCCCCGGGGACGCCCCCTACCGGATCGCCGTTCGCCGGGACCCCCGACTTTGAACGGCTATAACTCGGGGACCCGGGCGAGTTGGACCTCGTGGGTGGGCTCTTTCGAAAGGCCCCGTCCGGCACTACGGTCGATTCGAGTTTGGGGAAGATTGGCCCGGGGGTTCGCGAGATATAAGCCAAAAACGCCGCGCCTTTGACCGGGCCTAACTCCCTGACCCCGAGGCCCCCGGGGACGCGGGTGGCCTCTTTGGATAGGGCCCCCCGAGGCCTACGGAAGACCCGAGTTTGAAATTTTTTCGCCCGGCCGTTTTCGAGATATCGGCGAAAAACGGAATCTTCCCGTCCGGTGGGTGGGTGGGTGTGGGTGTGGGTGTCTCCGGGGGGCGGGGGGACTTCCAGGACCCCGGGGGGGCCACCTGGCCGTGCCCGAGGACGGTGCACCTCCCTGGGTG
>NC_142770.1:51248706-51256206 GCF_988280905.1 Pimephales promelas | reverse complement strand
CTGAGTCTCCCGAGGTCGACGCGGCCTGCTTTCCCCGGAGGGAGGCCGCGTCTAGAGTCGACGCGCAGAGCGGGGAGGAGCAAGCTGCCCATAGCGGTCTCTCGACCGGGCAGGGGCCGTCCCCAGGCGCGTCCGAAGTTCCAATCGATCAGGCTAAACACCCCTCGCGTCGACGGCCCGGGAGGAGGGGGTGCGCTCCTCTCGGGCCCCGGGGGTGGGCAACCCGGAGGCGCCCGTCACACGGAGATCCGTTACCTTGTCCGAGCGGGGCGTTTGTCCCCTCCTCGACAAAACCCCGAAGGCCCGTTTTAGGACCGTCTTGGCACCGACGGAAGCTCCGCCGCGCCCACCGATACCGTCTCGCCCCGGGCACGAAGCGCCCTCCCGGGTGACCGGCCCGGGAGGCGGGCCGTCCTGGTAAACTCTTTCGACTTCACGTTTAGGGACTCTGTCCCTTTTTTCCGGAGGGGGGCCTTTTCCTCCAGAGCGCCCTGGTTACCGCCTGCCTGCCGACCCCAGACGACGCATCCTCCCCAGGATGTCGGAAACCGATACCGAGCAACGCTTTTTTTTTTGGTCCGTCACCTTGTCCGAGCGGGGCTCTCGTCCCCTTCCTCGACAAAACCCCGAAGGCCCGTTTTAGGACCGTCTCGGCACCGACGGGTGCTCCGTTCACGCCCACCGATACCGTCTCGCCCCGGGTCCGAGGCACCCACCCAGGTCACCGGCCATGGAGACGGGCCGGCCCTGGGGAACTCTTTCGACTTCACGTTTACGGACTCTGTCCTTTTTTTCCGGAGGGGGGCCTTTTCCTCCAGAGCGCCCTGGTGACCGCCTGCCTGCCTGCCTGCCGACCCCAGATGACGCATCCCCGCCTGGATGTCAGAAACCGATACCGAGCACCATTTTTTAGCCCGTCGCCTTGTCCGATTGGGGCGCTTGTCCCCTTCCTCGACAAAACCCCGAAGGCCCGTCTCAGGACCACCTCGGCACCGACGGGGGCTCCGCCAGGCAGACGCATTCGCTCGTGCCCGAAAACGAGGCGCTCTCCCCGGTCGCCAGCCGGGGGAGGTTCGTTAGCATTGGGAATCTCGTTCGCACGCAACAGCACGGACACTCGCCGTTTACCCAGACCGACCGTTCGACAAGCATATGCCTGGGGTGCACTTTTTCCATAAAACCAGCCCGTCTTTTCCTGGAGGTCTCGTACTTCCAGAGCTCCGACGGGGGCGCAGTCTGGATTTTATATGCCCACCCAGAGCGAGTCTGAGTGGGACTCACGACGGTCTGATCAATGGTAGGGGGTGCTCTGTGTTTTGCACCACCACACTTGCCCTCTTCCATACAGCCCCGAAGGCCCGTTTTAGGACCGTCTTCCCTCCAGGTCGAGCTCCAGGGGGTGTCGGGCGAATCTGACTCTGGCCCAGGACGGGGCCACCCTCCCTGGGCTGGCCAGGGAGGTCTGAGACCATGGAGCTTTGGAACCACACCACGTCATTGGACTTAGTCGATTTTACTCAAATTTTTTGGCACCAGAGCCGGACCCCGCCACGCGCGCCGGGCTCGTGCCCAGGAAAGACGCACCCTGCCTGGGGTGCACTTTACATAAAACCGGCCTGTCTTTTCCTGGAGGTCTCGTACTTCCAGAGCTCCGACGGGGGGGGCGTAGTCTGGATTTTATATGCCCACCCAGAGCGAGTCTGAGTGGGACTCACGACGGTCTGATCAATGGTAGGGGGTGCTCTGTGTTTTGCACCACCACACTTGCCCTCTTCCATACAGCCCCGAAGGCCCGTTTTAGGACCGTCTTCCCTCCAGGTCGAGCTCCAGGGGGTGTCGGGCGAATCTGACTCTGGCCCAGGACGGGCCACCCTCCCTGGGCTGGCCAGGGAGGTCTGAGACCATGGAGCTTTGAACCCACGTCACGCCATTGGACTTAGTCGATTTTTCTCAATTTTTTTGGCACCAGAGCCGGACCCCGCCACGTGCGCCGGGCTCGTGCCCAGGAAAGATGCACCCTGCCTGGGGTGCACTTTTCAGAAAACCAGCCTGTCTTTTCCTGGAGGTCTCGTACTTCCAGAGCTCCGGGGCGTAGTCTGGATTTTATATGCCCACCCAGAGTGAGTCTGAGTGGGACTCACGACGGTCTGATCGCTGGTAGGGGTCCTCTGTGTTTGCCACCACCACGCTTCCCCCTCTCTCATACATCCCCGAAGGCCCGTTTTAGGACCGTCTTCGCTCCAGGCGGAGCTCCAGGGGTGGCGGGCAAATCTGAATCTGGCCCAGGACGGGCCACCCTCCCTGGGCTGGCCAGGGAGGTCTGAGGGCATGGAGCTTTGGAACCACACCACGTTATTGGACTCTGTCTATTTTTTCCCCCAAACTTTGGCACCAGAGCCGGACCACCACACCATGTGCGCTGGGCTCGTGCCCAGGAAAAGATGCACCCTGCCTGGGGTGCACTTTTCAGAAAACCAGCCTGTCTTTTCCTGGAGGTCTCGTAACTTCCAGAGCTCCAGCGCGGCGTAATCTGGATTTTTACATGCCCACCCAGAGTGACTCTGAGTGGGACTCACGACGGTCTGATCGCTGGTAGGGGGTCCTCTGTGTTTGCCACCACCACGCTTCCCCTCTCTCATACATCCCCGAAGGCCCGTTTTAGGACCGTCTTCGCTCCAGGCGGAGCTCCAGGGGTGGCGGGCGAATCTGAATCTGGCCCAGGACGGGCCACCCTCCCTGGGCTGGCCAGGGAGGTCTGAGGGCATGGAGGTTTGGAGCCACCGCACATTTTTTGTACTCTGTCGTTTTTCGAGATCTGGGCTTCAGAGTCGAGCCCAGGCTCCGTTTCAAGGTGGGCATTGGGCTTCGTTCTTGCCCAGGAGACCCGCACCCTGCCTGGGATGCACTTTTCAGAGAAACCGGGCCGCCTTTTCCTGGAGGTTCTCGTGTTTTTCAGAGCTCCACCACAGCAGAGATTGAATCCTCTTCCCCAGCCAGAGTGCACCCTCTCTGGCTTGGGTGAGTGCCTTGAGTGCCCTGGAGGTCCGAACCAACAGCACGTTTATGGACTTTGTCTATTTTTCCAAATTCGACTCCAGAGTCAAGCCGGCCAAGGGGCTCTCTGAAGGCCCCTCTCTCCCTCCCTCATCCTCTACAAGAGCCCCATGGTCCGTTTTAGGACCGTCTTCGCTCCAGGCGGAGCTCCAGGGGTGGCGGGGGAAATCTGAGTCTGGCCCAGGACGGGCCACCCTCCCTGGGCTGGCCAGGGAGGTCTGAGGGCATGGAGGTTTGGAGCCACCGCACCTTTTTGGACTCTGTCGTTTTTCGAGATCTGGACTTCAGAGTCGAGCCCAGGCTCCGTTTCAAGGTGGGCATCGGGCTTTATTCGTGCCCAGGAGACCCCGCACCCTGCCTGGGATGCACTTTTCAGAGAAATCGGGCCGTCTTTTCCTGGAGGTTTCGCGTTTTTTTTTTTTTTCAGAGCTCCACCACAGCAGAGATTGAATCTGCTTCCCCAGCCAGAGTGCACCCTCTCTGGCTTGGGTGAGTGCCTTGAGTGGCCAGGGCCAACATCACCCACGGGCATCGGGCTTTATTCGTGCCCATGAGACCCGCACCCTGCCTGGGATGCACTTTTCAGAGAAACCGGGCCGTCTTTTCCTGGAGGTTTCGCGTTTTTTTTTTTTCAGAGCTCCACCACAGCAGAGATTGAATCTGTTTCCCCAGCCAGAGTGCACCCTCTCTGGCTTGGGTGAGTGCCTTGAGTGGCCAGGGCCAACATCACCCACGGGCATCGGGCTTTATTCGTGCCCATGAGACCCGCACCCTGCCTGGGATGCACTTTTCAGAGAAACCGGGCCGTCTTTTCCTGGAGGTTTCGCGTTTTTCCAGAGCTCCACCACAGCAGAGATTGAATCTGCTTCCCCAGCCAGAGTGCACCCTCTCTGGCTTGGGTGAGTGCCTTGAGTGGCCAGGGCCAACATCACCCACGGGGCATCGGGCTTTATTCGTGCCCAGGAGACCCGCACCCTGCCTGGGATGCACTTTTCAGAGAAATCGGGCCGTCTTTTCCTGGAGGTTTCGCGTTTTTTCCAGAGCTCCACCACAGCAGAGATTGAATCTGCTTCCCCAGCCAGAGTGCACCCTCTCTGGCTTGGGTGAGTGCCTTGAGTGGCCAGGGCCAACATCACCCACGGGCATCGGGCTTTATTCGTGCCCATGAGACCCGCACCCTGCCTGGGATGCACTTTTCAGAGAAACCGGGCCGTCTTTTCCTGGAGGTTTGGCGTTTTTCCAGAGCTCCACCACAGCAGAGATTGAATCTGCTTCCCCAGCCAGAGTGCACCCTCTCTGGCTTGGGTGAGTGCCTTGAGTGGCCAGGGCCAACATCACCCACGGGGCATCGGGCTTTATTCGTGCCCAGGAGACCCGCACCCTGCCTGGGATGCAGATCGGTTTGTGTGAGTCCTGGTTGTGTGAGCGTTACCCTTCTACATCACCCCCAAGGCCCGTTTTCAGGACCGTCTCGGCTCCGGGCGGACAGCCGGGGGGCGGGGGGCGAATCTGCCTCCGGCCCGGGTCGGAGCTCCCTCCCCGGGGCCGTGCGTGGAGACCCGTCGCGCCCGGAGCTCCCGTGCAACCCCACGTTTTGGACTTGGGTTTTGGAGCGAGCGAGCGGGGTCGAACCCCGGGGGCCGAGCCGCCACGGAGTCCCCGAGCCCCGGGGACGAAGCCCCGGGAGCGAGGTCCCTCCGTGGAGGCGCGAGCCCCCAGGGCCCGGCCGCCCGCCCGGGGAGGAGAGCGCACGCTCCCCTACCCCTCAGAACCCACGTGGCTGGTTGCAGCAGACCCTGTGCACCGGAGGTTCCTCCAGGAGCGCGGGGCTGGGTGCTCTAAGCCCAAGTCATACAGGCAACCATGCCTCCCCGGGACTCCCCCTGCGAGCGGCGGCGTTTGAAGGACGGTAACCCCACCGCACGGGGCTTCAAACGACCGTAGCTCTCCGAAGGCGGCTCCGATCGACGCCAAATTTTTGTCGGCTGGAGAACGGGACGAGACCTTTCGAATGAGACCGCCCCCAGCCCCGTGGGCCCCCGGGGGCCCGAGATACGGGCCCCCAAAGCGCCCCGGAAGCGGAAAAACGCAAATATCTCGCCGAAAACTCGACGTGCCCGGCCGAGGCCGGGCTCATTCGAACCGTCTCGCCGAGCTGAACGCGTCCATATGCGTTTCGTCGTTTTTGGTCGAGTATTCGCGGAGATATCGGCCGAAAACCCTCGGCCGCGCTCTGAAATGGCGCCCGCCGATGACGTCACGATCCCGGGAGAAAATCGCCCGTATCTCCGCGACGCGAAGGCCCAGAGAGCTCAAATTTGGGTGGCGAGGTCCCACGGGGGCCCTCGCTCGAACCAGGGCGGCGGCGGGCCCCGGGGACGCCCCCTACCGGATCGCCGTTCGCCGGGACCCCCGACTTTGAACGGCTATAACTCGGGGACCCGGGCGAGTTGGACCTCGTGGGTGGGCTCTTTCGAAAGGCCCCGTCCGGCACTACGGTCGATTCGAGTTTGGGGAAGATTGGCCCGGGGGTTCGCGAGATATAAGCCAAAAACGCCGCGCCTTTGACCGGGCCTAACTCCCTGACCCCGAGGCCCCCGGGGACGCGGGTGGCCTCTTTGGATAGGGCCCCCCGAGGCCTACGGAAGACCCGAGTTTGAAATTTTTTCGCCCGGCCGTTTTCGAGATATCGGCGAAAAACGGAATCTTCCCGTCCGGTGGGTGGGTGGGTGTGGGTGTGGGTGTCTCCGGGGGGCGGGGGGACTTCCAGGACCCCGGGGGGGCCACCTGGCCGTGCCCGAGGACGGTGCACCTCCCTGGGTGTGCCGTCAGAGCCTCCGGGGCCCCGGAAGTCCCCGCCCACTGCACGTTTTCGGACTTTGAGGGATTTTCGGGCCCCGAATTCGAACGCCCGTAGCTCGGGGACCCGGCGGCCCAGAGACACCGGACTCGGGTCAAGTGTGGCGTCCCGGCGGGCCCCTCGCAAAGAGCCCGCCCCCGAGCTCCGGGGCCCCCGGGTCCCGGAGAAAAGGGGCCCGACGTGTCGGGGGGGCGCCCGGGAAGGAAAGGTCCCAGGGGCCCGGGGCAGGCGGGGTCCGAGAGGGCCCGTGGGGAGCCCCCGACACCCGAAAGGGCGAGCCGCTGGGACCTCCCCTCTCCGAGATACGGGCCGTTTTCTCCGAAAGTCGCCCGCGCGTAACGGGGCCCATCTCGGGACCGGGAGGTCCCAGCGGCTCGCGGCGGCGGGTGCGGGGCCCGCTCTCGGGGACCTTGCTCCTCCCGCCGTCCCGAGCCACGGGGACCTTCCGGTCCCGAGATACGGCCACTTCCTGTCCAGCTTTGACCGGGTGTAACTCGAAAAGTAAGCCGAGTTGGGGCTCCACACTCGGGGGTATTGGGGGCCTCTGGGAGGGCCCCCCACGCCGGGTGTATGGGGCCCCAACTCGGCTTGGTTCCGGAGATATGGCCCTTTAAAGTTTCAACTTTGACCGGCTGTAACTCGAAAAGTGAGCCGAGTTGGGGCTCCACACTCGGGGGTATTGGGGGCCTCTAGGAGGGCCCCCCACGCCGGGTGTATGGGGCCCCAACTCGGCTTGGTTCCGGAGATATGGCCCTTTAAAGTTTCAACTTTGACCGGCTGTAACTCGAAAAGTGAGCCGAGTTGGGGCTCCACACTCGGTGGTATTGGGGGCCTCTAGGAGGGCCCCCCACGCCGGGTGTATGGGGCCCCAACTCGGCTTGGTTCCGGAGATATGGCCCTTTAAAGTTTCAACTTTGACCGGCTGTAACTCGAAAAGTAAGCCGAGTTGGGGCTCCACACTCGGGGGTATTGGGGGCCTCTAGGAGGGCCCCCCACGCCGGGTGTATGGGGCCCCAACTCGGCTTGGTTCCGGAGATATGCCCGTTTGAAGTTGCAACTTCTACCCAGTCTAATAATCCCAAAATAATAATTAAATAAAAAAAAAAAATAATAATAAAAATAAAAATAAGCCGAGTTGGGGCTCCACACTCTGGGCCTGGGGGGCACCACTAGGAGATCCCCCTGTGCCCAGAGCGTGGAGCCCCGAATCGGCTTTCCACACCACTCACACCGGTTTCTGACTACCTTAAGAGAGTCATTGTTAGTCGCGCAGTTTACCCGACTCTGGGAACCGGGGCTTTGGGCTTGGGGGAGACCCACCGCTCGCCCCCTAACACGTCGGGGGGGACCAGGGGGCACCCGCCTGGACCCCCTCAGCCCCACTTCGGAGAACCAGAACGCTGGCCAGGGACCCCCACGGCGGTTGAAGTTTGAACTTCTACCCGGTGCATCCCGAAAAATTGAAAAAAATAAAATAAAATAAGATTAAAAAAATAATAATAATAATAATAATAATAATAATTTTAAAAAAAATAAGCCGAGTTGGGGCTCCACACTCTGGGCCTGGGGTGGACCACTAGGAGATC
>NC_142770.1:51233706-51238706 GCF_988280905.1 Pimephales promelas | reverse complement strand
TTTTCCTGGAGGTCTCGTACTTCCAGAGCTCCGACGGGGGGGGCGTAGTCTGGATTTTATATGCCCACCCAGAGCGAGTCTGAGTGGGACTCACGACGGTCTGATCAATGGTAGGGGGTGCTCTGTGTTTTGCACCACCACACTTGCCCTCTTCCATACAGCCCCGAAGGCCCGTTTTAGGACCGTCTTCCCTCCAGGTCGAGCTCCAGGGGGTGTCGGGCGAATCTGACTCTGGCCCAGGACGGGCCACCCTCCCTGGGCTGGCCAGGGAGGTCTGAGACCATGGAGCTTTGAACCCACGTCACGCCATTGGACTTAGTCGATTTTTCTCAATTTTTTTGGCACCAGAGCCGGACCCCGCCACGTGCGCCGGGCTCGTGCCCAGGAAAGATGCACCCTGCCTGGGGTGCACTTTTCAGAAAACCAGCCTGTCTTTTCCTGGAGGTCTCGTACTTCCAGAGCTCCGACGGGGCGTAGTCTGGATTTTATATGCCCACCCAGAGTGAGTCTGAGTGGGACTCACGACGGTCTGATCGCTGGTAGGGGTCCTCTGTGTTTGCCACCACCACGCTTCCCCCTCTCTCATACATCCCCGAAGGCCCGTTTTAGGACCGTCTTCGCTCCAGGCGGAGCTCCAGGGGTGGCGGGCAAATCTGAATCTGGCCCAGGACGGGCCACCCTCCCTGGGCTGGCCAGGGAGGTCTGAGGGCATGGAGCTTTGGAACCACACCACGTTATTGGACTCTGTCTATTTTTTCCCCCAAACTTTGGCACCAGAGCCGGACCACCACACCATGTGCGCTGGGCTCGTGCCCAGGAAAAGATGCACCCTGCCTGGGGTGCACTTTTCAGAAAACCAGCCTGTCTTTTCCTGGAGGTCTCGTAACTTCCAGAGCTCCAGCGCGGCGTAATCTGGATTTTTACATGCCCACCCAGAGTGACTCTGAGTGGGACTCACGACGGTCTGATCGCTGGTAGGGGGTCCTCTGTGTTTGCCACCACCACGCTTCCCCTCTCTCATACATCCCCGAAGGCCCGTTTTAGGACCGTCTTCGCTCCAGGCGGAGCTCCAGGGGTGGCGGGCGAATCTGAATCTGGCCCAGGACGGGCCACCCTCCCTGGGCTGGCCAGGGAGGTCTGAGGGCATGGAGGTTTGGAGCCACCGCACATTTTTTGTACTCTGTCGTTTTTCGAGATCTGGGCTTCAGAGTCGAGCCCAGGCTCCGTTTCAAGGTGGGCATTGGGCTTCGTTCTTGCCCAGGAGACCCGCACCCTGCCTGGGATGCACTTTTCAGAGAAACCGGGCCGCCTTTTCCTGGAGGTTCTCGTGTTTTTCAGAGCTCCACCACAGCAGAGATTGAATCCTCTTCCCCAGCCAGAGTGCACCCTCTCTGGCTTGGGTGAGTGCCTTGAGTGCCCTGGAGGTCCGAACCAACAGCACGTTTATGGACTTTGTCTATTTTTCCAAATTCGACTCCAGAGTCAAGCCGGCCAAGGGGCTCTCTGAAGGCCCCTCTCTCCCTCCCTCATCCTCTACAAGAGCCCCATGGTCCGTTTTAGGACCGTCTTCGCTCCAGGCGGAGCTCCAGGGGTGGCGGGGGAAATCTGAGTCTGGCCCAGGACGGGCCACCCTCCCTGGGCTGGCCAGGGAGGTCTGAGGGCATGGAGGTTTGGAGCCACCGCACCTTTTTGGACTCTGTCGTTTTTCGAGATCTGGACTTCAGAGTCGAGCCCAGGCTCCGTTTCAAGGTGGGCATCGGGCTTTATTCGTGCCCAGGAGACCCCGCACCCTGCCTGGGATGCACTTTTCAGAGAAATCGGGCCGTCTTTTCCTGGAGGTTTCGCGTTTTTTTTTTTTTTCAGAGCTCCACCACAGCAGAGATTGAATCTGCTTCCCCAGCCAGAGTGCACCCTCTCTGGCTTGGGTGAGTGCCTTGAGTGGCCAGGGCCAACATCACCCACGGGCATCGGGCTTTATTCGTGCCCATGAGACCCGCACCCTGCCTGGGATGCACTTTTCAGAGAAACCGGGCCGTCTTTTCCTGGAGGTTTCGCGTTTTTTTTTTTTCAGAGCTCCACCACAGCAGAGATTGAATCTGTTTCCCCAGCCAGAGTGCACCCTCTCTGGCTTGGGTGAGTGCCTTGAGTGGCCAGGGCCAACATCACCCACGGGCATCGGGCTTTATTCGTGCCCATGAGACCCGCACCCTGCCTGGGATGCACTTTTCAGAGAAACCGGGCCGTCTTTTCCTGGAGGTTTCGCGTTTTTCCAGAGCTCCACCACAGCAGAGATTGAATCTGCTTCCCCAGCCAGAGTGCACCCTCTCTGGCTTGGGTGAGTGCCTTGAGTGGCCAGGGCCAACATCACCCACGGGGCATCGGGCTTTATTCGTGCCCAGGAGACCCGCACCCTGCCTGGGATGCACTTTTCAGAGAAATCGGGCCGTCTTTTCCTGGAGGTTTCGCGTTTTTTCCAGAGCTCCACCACAGCAGAGATTGAATCTGCTTCCCCAGCCAGAGTGCACCCTCTCTGGCTTGGGTGAGTGCCTTGAGTGGCCAGGGCCAACATCACCCACGGGCATCGGGCTTTATTCGTGCCCATGAGACCCGCACCCTGCCTGGGATGCACTTTTCAGAGAAACCGGGCCGTCTTTTCCTGGAGGTTTGGCGTTTTTCCAGAGCTCCACCACAGCAGAGATTGAATCTGCTTCCCCAGCCAGAGTGCACCCTCTCTGGCTTGGGTGAGTGCCTTGAGTGGCCAGGGCCAACATCACCCACGGGGCATCGGGCTTTATTCGTGCCCAGGAGACCCGCACCCTGCCTGGGATGCAGATCGGTTTGTGTGAGTCCTGGTTGTGTGAGCGTTACCCTTCTACATCACCCCCAAGGCCCGTTTTAGGACCGTCTCGGCTCCGGGCGGACAGCCGGGGGGCGGGGGGCGAATCTGCCTCCGGCCCGGGTCGGAGCTCCCTCCCCGGGGCCGTGCGTGGAGACCCGTCGCGCCCGGAGCTCCCGTGCAACCCCACGTTTTGGACTTGGGTTTTGGAGCGAGCGAGCGGGGTCGAACCCCGGGGGCCGAGCCGCCACGGAGTCCCCGAGCCCCGGGGACGAAGCCCCGGGAGCGAGGTCCCTCCGTGGAGGCGCGAGCCCCCAGGGCCCGGCCGCCCGCCCGGGGAGGAGAGCGCACGCTCCCCTACCCCTCAGAACCCACGTGGCTGGTTGCAGCAGACCCTGTGCACCGGAGGTTCCTCCAGGAGCGCGGGGCTGGGTGCTCTAAGCCCAAGTCATACAGGCAACCATGCCTCCCCGGGACTCCCCCTGCGAGCGGCGGCTGTTTGAAGGACGGTAACCCCACCGCACGGGGCTTCAAACGACCGTAGCTCTCCGAAGGCGGCTCCGATCGACGCCAAATTTTTGTCGGCTGGAGAACGGGACGAGACCTTTCGAATGAGACCGCCCCCAGCCCCGTGGGCCCCCGGGGGCCCGAGATACGGGCCCCCAAAGCGCCCCGGAAGCGGAAAAACGCAAATATCTCGCCGAAAACTCGACGTGCCCGGCCGAGGCCGGGCTCATTCGAACCGTCTCGCCGAGCTGAACGCGTCCATATGCGTTTCGTCGTTTTTGGTCGAGTATTCGCGGAGATATCGGCCGAAAACCCTCGGCCGCGCTCTGAAATGGCGCCCGCCGATGACGTCACGATCCCGGGAGAAAATCGCCCGTATCTCCGCGACGCGAAGGCCCAGAGAGCTCAAATTTGGGTGGCGAGGTCCCACGGGGGCCCTCGCTCGAACCAGGGCGGCGGCGGGCCCCGGGGACGCCCCCTACCGGATCGCCGTTCGCCGGGACCCCCGACTTTGAACGGCTATAACTCGGGGACCCGGGCGAGTTGGACCTCGTGGGTGGGCTCTTTCGAAAGGCCCCGTCCGGCACTACGGTCGATTCGAGTTTGGGGAAGATTGGCCCGGGGGTTCGCGAGATATAAGCCAAAAACGCCGCGCCTTTGACCGGGCCTAACTCCCTGACCCCGAGGCCCCCGGGGACGCGGGTGGCCTCTTTGGATAGGGCCCCCCGAGGCCTACGGAAGACCCGAGTTTGAAATTTTTTCGCCCGGCCGTTTTCGAGATATCGGCGAAAAACGGAATCTTCCCGTCCGGTGGGTGGGTGGGTGTGGGTGTGGGTGTCTCCGGGGGGCGGGGGGACTTCCAGGACCCCGGGGGGGCCACCTGGCCGTGCCCGAGGACGGTGCACCTCCCTGGGTGTGCCGTCAGAGCCTCCGGGGCCCCGGAAGTCCCCGCCCACTGCACGTTTTCGGACTTTGAGGGATTTTCGGGCCCCGAATTCGAACGCCCGTAGCTCGGGGACCCGGCGGCCCAGAGACACCGGACTCGGGTCAAGTGTGGCGTCCCGGCGGGCCCCTCGCAAAGAGCCCGCCCCCGAGCTCCGGGGCCCCCGGGTCCCGGAGAAAAGGGGCCCGACGTGTCGGGGGGGCGCCCGGGAAGGAAAGGTCCCAGGGGCCCGGGGCAGGCGGGGTCCGAGAGGGCCCGTGGGGAGCCCCCGACACCCGAAAGGGCGAGCCGCTGGGACCTCCCCTCTCCGAGATACGGGCCGTTTTCTCCGAAAGTCGCCCGCGCGTAACGGGGCCCATCTCGGGACCGGGAGGTCCCAGCGGCTCGCGGCGGCGGGTGCGGGGCCCGCTCTCGGGGACCTTGCTCCTCCCGCCGTCCCGAGCCACGGGGACCTTCCGGTCCCGAGATACGGCCACTTCCTGTCCAGCTTTGACCGGGTGTAACTCGAAAAGTAAGCCGAGTTGGGGCTCCACACTCGGGGGTATTGGGGGCCTCTGGGAGGGCCCCCCACGCCGGGTGTATGGGGCCCCAACTCGGCTTGGTTCCGGAGATATGGCCCTTTAAAGTTTCAACTTTGACCGGCTGTAACTCGAAAAGTGAGCCGAGTTGGGGCTCCACACTCGGGGGTATTGGGGGCCTCTAGGAGGGCCCCCC
>NC_142770.1:51218706-51223706 GCF_988280905.1 Pimephales promelas | reverse complement strand
CGGCCCTGGGGAACTCTTTCGACTTCACGTTTACGGACTCTGTCCTTTTTTTCCGGAGGGGGGCCTTTTCCTCCAGAGCGCCCTGGTGACCGCCTGCCTGCCTGCCTGCCGACCCCAGATGACGCATCCCCGCCTGGATGTCAGAAACCGATACCGAGCACCATTTTTTAGCCCGTCGCCTTGTCCGATTGGGGCGCTTGTCCCCTTCCTCGACAAAACCCCGAAGGCCCGTCTCAGGACCACCTCGGCACCGACGGGGGCTCCGCCAGGCAGACGCATTCGCTCGTGCCCGAAAACGAGGCGCTCTCCCCGGTCGCCAGCCGGGGGAGGTTCGTTAGCATTGGGAATCTCGTTCGCACGCAACAGCACGGACACTCGCCGTTTACCCAGACCGACCGTTCGACAAGCATATGCCTGGGGTGCACTTTTTCCATAAAACCAGCCCGTCTTTTCCTGGAGGTCTCGTACTTCCAGAGCTCCGACGGGGGCGCAGTCTGGATTTTATATGCCCACCCAGAGCGAGTCTGAGTGGGACTCACGACGGTCTGATCAATGGTAGGGGGTGCTCTGTGTTTTGCACCACCACACTTGCCCTCTTCCATACAGCCCCGAAGGCCCGTTTTAGGACCGTCTTCCCTCCAGGTCGAGCTCCAGGGGGTGTCGGGCGAATCTGACTCTGGCCCAGGACGGGGCCACCCTCCCTGGGCTGGCCAGGGAGGTCTGAGACCATGGAGCTTTGGAACCACACCACGTCATTGGACTTAGTCGATTTTACTCAAATTTTTTGGCACCAGAGCCGGACCCCGCCACGCGCGCCGGGCTCGTGCCCAGGAAAGACGCACCCTGCCTGGGGTGCACTTTACATAAAACCGGCCTGTCTTTTCCTGGAGGTCTCGTACTTCCAGAGCTCCGACGGGGGGGGCGTAGTCTGGATTTTATATGCCCACCCAGAGCGAGTCTGAGTGGGACTCACGACGGTCTGATCAATGGTAGGGGGTGCTCTGTGTTTTGCACCACCACACTTGCCCTCTTCCATACAGCCCCGAAGGCCCGTTTTAGGACCGTCTTCCCTCCAGGTCGAGCTCCAGGGGGTGTCGGGCGAATCTGACTCTGGCCCAGGACGGGCCACCCTCCCTGGGCTGGCCAGGGAGGTCTGAGACCATGGAGCTTTGAACCCACGTCACGCCATTGGACTTAGTCGATTTTTCTCAATTTTTTTGGCACCAGAGCCGGACCCCGCCACGTGCGCCGGGCTCGTGCCCAGGAAAGATGCACCCTGCCTGGGGTGCACTTTTCAGAAAACCAGCCTGTCTTTTCCTGGAGGTCTCGTACTTCCAGAGCTCCGACGGGGCGTAGTCTGGATTTTATATGCCCACCCAGAGTGAGTCTGAGTGGGACTCACGACGGTCTGATCGCTGGTAGGGGTCCTCTGTGTTTGCCACCACCACGCTTCCCCCTCTCTCATACATCCCCGAAGGCCCGTTTTAGGACCGTCTTCGCTCCAGGCGGAGCTCCAGGGGTGGCGGGCAAATCTGAATCTGGCCCAGGACGGGCCACCCTCCCTGGGCTGGCCAGGGAGGTCTGAGGGCATGGAGCTTTGGAACCACACCACGTTATTGGACTCTGTCTATTTTTTCCCCCAAACTTTGGCACCAGAGCCGGACCACCACACCATGTGCGCTGGGCTCGTGCCCAGGAAAAGATGCACCCTGCCTGGGGTGCACTTTTCAGAAAACCAGCCTGTCTTTTCCTGGAGGTCTCGTAACTTCCAGAGCTCCAGCGCGGCGTAATCTGGATTTTTACATGCCCACCCAGAGTGACTCTGAGTGGGACTCACGACGGTCTGATCGCTGGTAGGGGGTCCTCTGTGTTTGCCACCACCACGCTTCCCCTCTCTCATACATCCCCGAAGGCCCGTTTTAGGACCGTCTTCGCTCCAGGCGGAGCTCCAGGGGTGGCGGGCGAATCTGAATCTGGCCCAGGACGGGCCACCCTCCCTGGGCTGGCCAGGGAGGTCTGAGGGCATGGAGGTTTGGAGCCACCGCACATTTTTTGTACTCTGTCGTTTTTCGAGATCTGGGCTTCAGAGTCGAGCCCAGGCTCCGTTTCAAGGTGGGCATTGGGCTTCGTTCTTGCCCAGGAGACCCGCACCCTGCCTGGGATGCACTTTTCAGAGAAACCGGGCCGCCTTTTCCTGGAGGTTCTCGTGTTTTTCAGAGCTCCACCACAGCAGAGATTGAATCCTCTTCCCCAGCCAGAGTGCACCCTCTCTGGCTTGGGTGAGTGCCTTGAGTGCCCTGGAGGTCCGAACCAACAGCACGTTTATGGACTTTGTCTATTTTTCCAAATTCGACTCCAGAGTCAAGCCGGCCAAGGGGCTCTCTGAAGGCCCCTCTCTCCCTCCCTCATCCTCTACAAGAGCCCCATGGTCCGTTTTAGGACCGTCTTCGCTCCAGGCGGAGCTCCAGGGGTGGCGGGGGAAATCTGAGTCTGGCCCAGGACGGGCCACCCTCCCTGGGCTGGCCAGGGAGGTCTGAGGGCATGGAGGTTTGGAGCCACCGCACCTTTTTGGACTCTGTCGTTTTTCGAGATCTGGACTTCAGAGTCGAGCCCAGGCTCCGTTTCAAGGTGGGCATCGGGCTTTATTCGTGCCCAGGAGACCCCGCACCCTGCCTGGGATGCACTTTTCAGAGAAATCGGGCCGTCTTTTCCTGGAGGTTTCGCGTTTTTTTTTTTTTTCAGAGCTCCACCACAGCAGAGATTGAATCTGCTTCCCCAGCCAGAGTGCACCCTCTCTGGCTTGGGTGAGTGCCTTGAGTGGCCAGGGCCAACATCACCCACGGGCATCGGGCTTTATTCGTGCCCATGAGACCCGCACCCTGCCTGGGATGCACTTTTCAGAGAAACCGGGCCGTCTTTTCCTGGAGGTTTCGCGTTTTTTTTTTTTCAGAGCTCCACCACAGCAGAGATTGAATCTGTTTCCCCAGCCAGAGTGCACCCTCTCTGGCTTGGGTGAGTGCCTTGAGTGGCCAGGGCCAACATCACCCACGGGCATCGGGCTTTATTCGTGCCCATGAGACCCGCACCCTGCCTGGGATGCACTTTTCAGAGAAACCGGGCCGTCTTTTCCTGGAGGTTTCGCGTTTTTCCAGAGCTCCACCACAGCAGAGATTGAATCTGCTTCCCCAGCCAGAGTGCACCCTCTCTGGCTTGGGTGAGTGCCTTGAGTGGCCAGGGCCAACATCACCCACGGGGCATCGGGCTTTATTCGTGCCCAGGAGACCCGCACCCTGCCTGGGATGCACTTTTCAGAGAAATCGGGCCGTCTTTTCCTGGAGGTTTCGCGTTTTTTCCAGAGCTCCACCACAGCAGAGATTGAATCTGCTTCCCCAGCCAGAGTGCACCCTCTCTGGCTTGGGTGAGTGCCTTGAGTGGCCAGGGCCAACATCACCCACGGGCATCGGGCTTTATTCGTGCCCATGAGACCCGCACCCTGCCTGGGATGCACTTTTCAGAGAAACCGGGCCGTCTTTTCCTGGAGGTTTGGCGTTTTTCCAGAGCTCCACCACAGCAGAGATTGAATCTGCTTCCCCAGCCAGAGTGCACCCTCTCTGGCTTGGGTGAGTGCCTTGAGTGGCCAGGGCCAACATCACCCACGGGGCATCGGGCTTTATTCGTGCCCAGGAGACCCGCACCCTGCCTGGGATGCAGATCGGTTTGTGTGAGTCCTGGTTGTGTGAGCGTTACCCTTCTACATCACCCCCAAGGCCCGTTTTAGGACCGTCTCGGCTCCGGGCGGACAGCCGGGGGGCGGGGGGCGAATCTGCCTCCGGCCCGGGTCGGAGCTCCCTCCCCGGGGCCGTGCGTGGAGACCCGTCGCGCCCGGAGCTCCCGTGCAACCCCACGTTTTGGACTTGGGTTTTGGAGCGAGCGAGCGGGGTCGAACCCCGGGGGCCGAGCCGCCACGGAGTCCCCGAGCCCCGGGGACGAAGCCCCGGGAGCGAGGTCCCTCCGTGGAGGCGCGAGCCCCCAGGGCCCGGCCGCCCGCCCGGGGAGGAGAGCGCACGCTCCCCTACCCCTCAGAACCCACGTGGCTGGTTGCAGCAGACCCTGTGCACCGGAGGTTCCTCCAGGAGCGCGGGGCTGGGTGCTCTAAGCCCAAGTCATACAGGCAACCATGCCTCCCCGGGACTCCCCCTGCGAGCGGCGGCTGTTTGAAGGACGGTAACCCCACCGCACGGGGCTTCAAACGACCGTAGCTCTCCGAAGGCGGCTCCGATCGACGCCAAATTTTTGTCGGCTGGAGAACGGGACGAGACCTTTCGAATGAGACCGCCCCCAGCCCCGTGGGCCCCCGGGGGCCCGAGATACGGGCCCCCAAAGCGCCCCGGAAGCGGAAAAACGCAAATATCTCGCCGAAAACTCGACGTGCCCGGCCGAGGCCGGGCTCATTCGAACCGTCTCGCCGAGCTGAACGCGTCCATATGCGTTTCGTCGTTTTTGGTCGAGTATTCGCGGAGATATCGGCCGAAAACCCTCGGCCGCGCTCTGAAATGGCGCCCGCCGATGACGTCACGATCCCGGGAGAAAATCGCCCGTATCTCCGCGACGCGAAGGCCCAGAGAGCTCAAATTTGGGTGGCGAGGTCCCACGGGGGCCCTCGCTCGAACCAGGGCGGCGGCGGGCCCCGGGGACGCCCCCTACCGGATCGCCGTTCGCCGGGACCCCCGACTTTGAACGGCTATAACTCGGGGACCCGGGCGAGTTGGACCTCGTGGGTGGGCTCTTTCGAAAGGCCCCGTCCGGCACTACGGTCGATTCGAGTTTGGGGAAGATTGGCCCGGGGGTTCGCGAGATATAAGCCAAAAACGCCGCGCCTTTGACCGGGCCTAACTCCCTGACCCCGAGGCCCCCGGGGACGCGGGTGGCCTCTTTGGATAGGGCCCCCCGAGGCCTACGGAAGACCCGAGTTTGAAATTTTTTCGCCCGGCCGTTTTCGA
>NC_142770.1:51201206-51208706 GCF_988280905.1 Pimephales promelas | reverse complement strand
GCGGGTGCGAAGAGCCGGCTCGAAGACTGGGAGGGTGGGGGGATGTGTCGAGCCCCCCGATCCGCTCGCCGTCCGATCCGACCGACGCGACCGCGTCCTCCGCCCGCCGTGGCGGACGTTCGTTTCAGACGGGTCTTCTGAGTCTCCCGAGGTCGACGCGGCCTGCTTTCCCCGGAGGGAGGCCGCGTCTAGAGTCGACGCGCAGAGCGGGGAGGAGCAAGCTGCCCATAGCGGTCTCTCGACCGGGCAGGGGCCGTCCCCAGGCGCGTCCGAAGTTCCAATCGATCAGGCTAAACACCCCTCGCGTCGACGGCCCGGGAGGAGGGGGTGCGCTCCTCTCGGGCCCCGGGGGTGGGCAACCCGGAGGCGCCCGTCACACGGAGATCCGTTACCTTGTCCGAGCGGGGCGTTTGTCCCCTCCTCGACAAAACCCCGAAGGCCCGTTTTAGGACCGTCTTGGCACCGACGGAAGCTCCGCCGCGCCCACCGATACCGTCTCGCCCCGGGCACGAAGCGCCCTCCCGGGTGACCGGCCCGGGAGGCGGGCCGTCCTGGTAAACTCTTTCGACTTCACGTTTAGGGACTCTGTCCCTTTTTTCCGGAGGGGGGCCTTTTCCTCCAGAGCGCCCTGGTTACCGCCTGCCTGCCGACCCCAGACGACGCATCCTCCCCAGGATGTCGGAAACCGATACCGAGCAACGCTTTTTTTTTTGGTCCGTCACCTTGTCCGAGCGGGGCTCTCGTCCCCTTCCTCGACAAAACCCCGAAGGCCCGTTTTAGGACCGTCTCGGCACCGACGGGTGCTCCGTTCACGCCCACCGATACCGTCTCGCCCCGGGTCCGAGGCACCCACCCAGGTCACCGGCCATGGAGACGGGCCGGCCCTGGGGAACTCTTTCGACTTCACGTTTACGGACTCTGTCCTTTTTTTCCGGAGGGGGGCCTTTTCCTCCAGAGCGCCCTGGTGACCGCCTGCCTGCCTGCCTGCCGACCCCAGATGACGCATCCCCGCCTGGATGTCAGAAACCGATACCGAGCACCATTTTTTAGCCCGTCGCCTTGTCCGATTGGGGCGCTTGTCCCCTTCCTCGACAAAACCCCGAAGGCCCGTCTCAGGACCACCTCGGCACCGACGGGGGCTCCGCCAGGCAGACGCATTCGCTCGTGCCCGAAAACGAGGCGCTCTCCCCGGTCGCCAGCCGGGGGAGGTTCGTTAGCATTGGGAATCTCGTTCGCACGCAACAGCACGGACACTCGCCGTTTACCCAGACCGACCGTTCGACAAGCATATGCCTGGGGTGCACTTTTTCCATAAAACCAGCCCGTCTTTTCCTGGAGGTCTCGTACTTCCAGAGCTCCGACGGGGGCGCAGTCTGGATTTTATATGCCCACCCAGAGCGAGTCTGAGTGGGACTCACGACGGTCTGATCAATGGTAGGGGGTGCTCTGTGTTTTGCACCACCACACTTGCCCTCTTCCATACAGCCCCGAAGGCCCGTTTTAGGACCGTCTTCCCTCCAGGTCGAGCTCCAGGGGGTGTCGGGCGAATCTGACTCTGGCCCAGGACGGGGCCACCCTCCCTGGGCTGGCCAGGGAGGTCTGAGACCATGGAGCTTTGGAACCACACCACGTCATTGGACTTAGTCGATTTTACTCAAATTTTTTGGCACCAGAGCCGGACCCCGCCACGCGCGCCGGGCTCGTGCCCAGGAAAGACGCACCCTGCCTGGGGTGCACTTTACATAAAACCGGCCTGTCTTTTCCTGGAGGTCTCGTACTTCCAGAGCTCCGACGGGGGGGGCGTAGTCTGGATTTTATATGCCCACCCAGAGCGAGTCTGAGTGGGACTCACGACGGTCTGATCAATGGTAGGGGGTGCTCTGTGTTTTGCACCACCACACTTGCCCTCTTCCATACAGCCCCGAAGGCCCGTTTTAGGACCGTCTTCCCTCCAGGTCGAGCTCCAGGGGGTGTCGGGCGAATCTGACTCTGGCCCAGGACGGGCCACCCTCCCTGGGCTGGCCAGGGAGGTCTGAGACCATGGAGCTTTGAACCCACGTCACGCCATTGGACTTAGTCGATTTTTCTCAATTTTTTTGGCACCAGAGCCGGACCCCGCCACGTGCGCCGGGCTCGTGCCCAGGAAAGATGCACCCTGCCTGGGGTGCACTTTTCAGAAAACCAGCCTGTCTTTTCCTGGAGGTCTCGTACTTCCAGAGCTCCGACGGGGCGTAGTCTGGATTTTATATGCCCACCCAGAGTGAGTCTGAGTGGGACTCACGACGGTCTGATCGCTGGTAGGGGTCCTCTGTGTTTGCCACCACCACGCTTCCCCCTCTCTCATACATCCCCGAAGGCCCGTTTTAGGACCGTCTTCGCTCCAGGCGGAGCTCCAGGGGTGGCGGGCAAATCTGAATCTGGCCCAGGACGGGCCACCCTCCCTGGGCTGGCCAGGGAGGTCTGAGGGCATGGAGCTTTGGAACCACACCACGTTATTGGACTCTGTCTATTTTTTCCCCCAAACTTTGGCACCAGAGCCGGACCACCACACCATGTGCGCTGGGCTCGTGCCCAGGAAAAGATGCACCCTGCCTGGGGTGCACTTTTCAGAAAACCAGCCTGTCTTTTCCTGGAGGTCTCGTAACTTCCAGAGCTCCAGCGCGGCGTAATCTGGATTTTTACATGCCCACCCAGAGTGACTCTGAGTGGGACTCACGACGGTCTGATCGCTGGTAGGGGGTCCTCTGTGTTTGCCACCACCACGCTTCCCCTCTCTCATACATCCCCGAAGGCCCGTTTTAGGACCGTCTTCGCTCCAGGCGGAGCTCCAGGGGTGGCGGGCGAATCTGAATCTGGCCCAGGACGGGCCACCCTCCCTGGGCTGGCCAGGGAGGTCTGAGGGCATGGAGGTTTGGAGCCACCGCACATTTTTTGTACTCTGTCGTTTTTCGAGATCTGGGCTTCAGAGTCGAGCCCAGGCTCCGTTTCAAGGTGGGCATTGGGCTTCGTTCTTGCCCAGGAGACCCGCACCCTGCCTGGGATGCACTTTTCAGAGAAACCGGGCCGCCTTTTCCTGGAGGTTCTCGTGTTTTTCAGAGCTCCACCACAGCAGAGATTGAATCCTCTTCCCCAGCCAGAGTGCACCCTCTCTGGCTTGGGTGAGTGCCTTGAGTGCCCTGGAGGTCCGAACCAACAGCACGTTTATGGACTTTGTCTATTTTTCCAAATTCGACTCCAGAGTCAAGCCGGCCAAGGGGCTCTCTGAAGGCCCCTCTCTCCCTCCCTCATCCTCTACAAGAGCCCCATGGTCCGTTTTAGGACCGTCTTCGCTCCAGGCGGAGCTCCAGGGGTGGCGGGGGAAATCTGAGTCTGGCCCAGGACGGGCCACCCTCCCTGGGCTGGCCAGGGAGGTCTGAGGGCATGGAGGTTTGGAGCCACCGCACCTTTTTGGACTCTGTCGTTTTTCGAGATCTGGACTTCAGAGTCGAGCCCAGGCTCCGTTTCAAGGTGGGCATCGGGCTTTATTCGTGCCCAGGAGACCCCGCACCCTGCCTGGGATGCACTTTTCAGAGAAATCGGGCCGTCTTTTCCTGGAGGTTTCGCGTTTTTTTTTTTTTTCAGAGCTCCACCACAGCAGAGATTGAATCTGCTTCCCCAGCCAGAGTGCACCCTCTCTGGCTTGGGTGAGTGCCTTGAGTGGCCAGGGCCAACATCACCCACGGGCATCGGGCTTTATTCGTGCCCATGAGACCCGCACCCTGCCTGGGATGCACTTTTCAGAGAAACCGGGCCGTCTTTTCCTGGAGGTTTCGCGTTTTTTTTTTTTCAGAGCTCCACCACAGCAGAGATTGAATCTGTTTCCCCAGCCAGAGTGCACCCTCTCTGGCTTGGGTGAGTGCCTTGAGTGGCCAGGGCCAACATCACCCACGGGCATCGGGCTTTATTCGTGCCCATGAGACCCGCACCCTGCCTGGGATGCACTTTTCAGAGAAACCGGGCCGTCTTTTCCTGGAGGTTTCGCGTTTTTCCAGAGCTCCACCACAGCAGAGATTGAATCTGCTTCCCCAGCCAGAGTGCACCCTCTCTGGCTTGGGTGAGTGCCTTGAGTGGCCAGGGCCAACATCACCCACGGGGCATCGGGCTTTATTCGTGCCCAGGAGACCCGCACCCTGCCTGGGATGCACTTTTCAGAGAAATCGGGCCGTCTTTTCCTGGAGGTTTCGCGTTTTTTCCAGAGCTCCACCACAGCAGAGATTGAATCTGCTTCCCCAGCCAGAGTGCACCCTCTCTGGCTTGGGTGAGTGCCTTGAGTGGCCAGGGCCAACATCACCCACGGGCATCGGGCTTTATTCGTGCCCATGAGACCCGCACCCTGCCTGGGATGCACTTTTCAGAGAAACCGGGCCGTCTTTTCCTGGAGGTTTGGCGTTTTTCCAGAGCTCCACCACAGCAGAGATTGAATCTGCTTCCCCAGCCAGAGTGCACCCTCTCTGGCTTGGGTGAGTGCCTTGAGTGGCCAGGGCCAACATCACCCACGGGGCATCGGGCTTTATTCGTGCCCAGGAGACCCGCACCCTGCCTGGGATGCAGATCGGTTTGTGTGAGTCCTGGTTGTGTGAGCGTTACCCTTCTACATCACCCCCAAGGCCCGTTTTAGGACCGTCTCGGCTCCGGGCGGACAGCCGGGGGGCGGGGGGCGAATCTGCCTCCGGCCCGGGTCGGAGCTCCCTCCCCGGGGCCGTGCGTGGAGACCCGTCGCGCCCGGAGCTCCCGTGCAACCCCACGTTTTGGACTTGGGTTTTGGAGCGAGCGAGCGGGGTCGAACCCCGGGGGCCGAGCCGCCACGGAGTCCCCGAGCCCCGGGGACGAAGCCCCGGGAGCGAGGTCCCTCCGTGGAGGCGCGAGCCCCCAGGGCCCGGCCGCCCGCCCGGGGAGGAGAGCGCACGCTCCCCTACCCCTCAGAACCCACGTGGCTGGTTGCAGCAGACCCTGTGCACCGGAGGTTCCTCCAGGAGCGCGGGGCTGGGTGCTCTAAGCCCAAGTCATACAGGCAACCATGCCTCCCCGGGACTCCCCCTGCGAGCGGCGGCTGTTTGAAGGACGGTAACCCCACCGCACGGGGCTTCAAACGACCGTAGCTCTCCGAAGGCGGCTCCGATCGACGCCAAATTTTTGTCGGCTGGAGAACGGGACGAGACCTTTCGAATGAGACCGCCCCCAGCCCCGTGGGCCCCCGGGGGCCCGAGATACGGGCCCCCAAAGCGCCCCGGAAGCGGAAAAACGCAAATATCTCGCCGAAAACTCGACGTGCCCGGCCGAGGCCGGGCTCATTCGAACCGTCTCGCCGAGCTGAACGCGTCCATATGCGTTTCGTCGTTTTTGGTCGAGTATTCGCGGAGATATCGGCCGAAAACCCTCGGCCGCGCTCTGAAATGGCGCCCGCCGATGACGTCACGATCCCGGGAGAAAATCGCCCGTATCTCCGCGACGCGAAGGCCCAGAGAGCTCAAATTTGGGTGGCGAGGTCCCACGGGGGCCCTCGCTCGAACCAGGGCGGCGGCGGGCCCCGGGGACGCCCCCTACCGGATCGCCGTTCGCCGGGACCCCCGACTTTGAACGGCTATAACTCGGGGACCCGGGCGAGTTGGACCTCGTGGGTGGGCTCTTTCGAAAGGCCCCGTCCGGCACTACGGTCGATTCGAGTTTGGGGAAGATTGGCCCGGGGGTTCGCGAGATATAAGCCAAAAACGCCGCGCCTTTGACCGGGCCTAACTCCCTGACCCCGAGGCCCCCGGGGACGCGGGTGGCCTCTTTGGATAGGGCCCCCCGAGGCCTACGGAAGACCCGAGTTTGAAATTTTTTCGCCCGGCCGTTTTCGAGATATCGGCGAAAAACGGAATCTTCCCGTCCGGTGGGTGGGTGGGTGTGGGTGTGGGTGTCTCCGGGGGGCGGGGGGACTTCCAGGACCCCGGGGGGGCCACCTGGCCGTGCCCGAGGACGGTGCACCTCCCTGGGTGTGCCGTCAGAGCCTCCGGGGCCCCGGAAGTCCCCGCCCACTGCACGTTTTCGGACTTTGAGGGATTTTCGGGCCCCGAATTCGAACGCCCGTAGCTCGGGGACCCGGCGGCCCAGAGACACCGGACTCGGGTCAAGTGTGGCGTCCCGGCGGGCCCCTCGCAAAGAGCCCGCCCCCGAGCTCCGGGGCCCCCGGGTCCCGGAGGAGGGGACCGACGTGTCGGGGGGGCGCCCGGGAAGGAAAGGTCCCAGGGGCCCGGGGCAGGCGGGGTCCGAGAGGGCCCGTGGGGAGCCCCCGACACCCGAAAGGGCGAGCCGCTGGGACCTCCCCTCTCCGAGATACGGGCCGTTTTCTCCGAAAGTCGCCCGCGCGTAACGGGGCCCATCTCGGGACCGGGAGGTCCCAGCGGCTCGCGGCGGCGGGTGCGGGGCCCGCTCTCGGGGACCTTGCTCCTCCCGCCGTCCCGAGCCACGGGGACCTTCCGGTCCCGAGATACGGCCACTTCCTGTCCAGCTTTGACCGGGTGTAACTCGAAAAGTAAGCCGAGTTGGGGCTCCACACTCGGGGGTATTGGGGGCCTCTGGGAGGGCCCCCCACGCCGGGTGTATGGGGCCCCAACTCGGCTTGGTTCCGGAGATATGGCCCTTTAAAGTTTCAACTTTGACCGGCTGTAACTCGAAAAGTGAGCCGAGTTGGGGCTCCACACTCGGGGGTATTGGGGGCCTCTAGGAGGGCCCCCCACGCCGGGTGTATGGGGCCCCAACTCGGCTTGGTTCCGGAGATATGGCCCTTTAAAGTTTCAACTTTGACCGGCTGTAACTCGAAAAGTGAGCCGAGTTGGGGCTCCACACTCGGTGGTATTGGGGGCCTCTAGGAGGGCCCCCCACGCCGGGTGTATGGGGCCCCAACTCGGCTTGGTTCCGGAGATATGGCCCTTTAAAGTTTCAACTTTGACCGGCTGTAACTCGAAAAGTAAGCCGAGTTGGGGCTCCACACTCGGGGGTATTGGGGGCCTCTAGGAGGGCCCCCCACGCCGGGTGTATGGGGCCCCAACTCGGCTTGGTTCCGGAGATATGCCCGTTTGAAGTTGCAACTTCTACCCAGTCTAATAATCCCAAAATAATAATTAAATAAAAAAAAAAAATAATAATAAAAATAAAAATAAGCCGAGTTGGGGCTCCACACTCTGGGCCTGGGGGGCACCACTAGGAGATCCCCCTGTGCCCAGAGCGTGGAGCCCCGAATCGGCTTTCCACACCACTCACACCGGTTTCTGACTACCTTAAGAGAGTCATTGTTAGTCGCGCAGTTTACCCGACTCTGGGAACCGGGGCTTTGGGCTTGGGGGAGACCCACCGCTCGCCCCCTAACACGTCGGGGGGGACCAGGGGGCACCCGCCTGGACCCCCTCAGCCCCACTTCGGAGAACCAGAACGCTGGCCAGGGACCCCCACGGCGGTTGAAGTTTGAACTTCTACCCGGTG
>NC_142770.1:51186206-51191206 GCF_988280905.1 Pimephales promelas | reverse complement strand
ACACCACGTCATTGGACTTAGTCGATTTTACTCAAATTTTTTGGCACCAGAGCCGGACCCCGCCACGCGCGCCGGGCTCGTGCCCAGGAAAGACGCACCCTGCCTGGGGTGCACTTTACATAAAACCGGCCTGTCTTTTCCTGGAGGTCTCGTACTTCCAGAGCTCCGACGGGGGGGGCGTAGTCTGGATTTTATATGCCCACCCAGAGCGAGTCTGAGTGGGACTCACGACGGTCTGATCAATGGTAGGGGGTGCTCTGTGTTTTGCACCACCACACTTGCCCTCTTCCATACAGCCCCGAAGGCCCGTTTTAGGACCGTCTTCCCTCCAGGTCGAGCTCCAGGGGGTGTCGGGCGAATCTGACTCTGGCCCAGGACGGGCCACCCTCCCTGGGCTGGCCAGGGAGGTCTGAGACCATGGAGCTTTGAACCCACGTCACGCCATTGGACTTAGTCGATTTTTCTCAATTTTTTTGGCACCAGAGCCGGACCCCGCCACGTGCGCCGGGCTCGTGCCCAGGAAAGATGCACCCTGCCTGGGGTGCACTTTTCAGAAAACCAGCCTGTCTTTTCCTGGAGGTCTCGTACTTCCAGAGCTCCGACGGGGCGTAGTCTGGATTTTATATGCCCACCCAGAGTGAGTCTGAGTGGGACTCACGACGGTCTGATCGCTGGTAGGGGTCCTCTGTGTTTGCCACCACCACGCTTCCCCCTCTCTCATACATCCCCGAAGGCCCGTTTTAGGACCGTCTTCGCTCCAGGCGGAGCTCCAGGGGTGGCGGGCAAATCTGAATCTGGCCCAGGACGGGCCACCCTCCCTGGGCTGGCCAGGGAGGTCTGAGGGCATGGAGCTTTGGAACCACACCACGTTATTGGACTCTGTCTATTTTTTCCCCCAAACTTTGGCACCAGAGCCGGACCACCACACCATGTGCGCTGGGCTCGTGCCCAGGAAAAGATGCACCCTGCCTGGGGTGCACTTTTCAGAAAACCAGCCTGTCTTTTCCTGGAGGTCTCGTAACTTCCAGAGCTCCAGCGCGGCGTAATCTGGATTTTTACATGCCCACCCAGAGTGACTCTGAGTGGGACTCACGACGGTCTGATCGCTGGTAGGGGGTCCTCTGTGTTTGCCACCACCACGCTTCCCCTCTCTCATACATCCCCGAAGGCCCGTTTTAGGACCGTCTTCGCTCCAGGCGGAGCTCCA
The DNA here is from genome assembly GCF_988280905.1 of Pimephales promelas. Taxonomy (NCBI): domain Eukaryota; kingdom Metazoa; phylum Chordata; class Actinopteri; order Cypriniformes; family Leuciscidae; genus Pimephales; species Pimephales promelas. Next base: position 51,189,999 of record NC_142770.1, on the reverse strand, counting down.
GGGGTGGCGGGCGAATCTGAATCTGGCCCAGGACGGGCCACCCTCCCTGGGCTGGCCAGGGAGGTCTGAGGGCATGGAGGTTTGGAGCCACCGCACATTTTTTGTACTCTGTCGTTTTTCGAGATCTGGGCTTCAGAGTCGAGCCCAGGCTCCGTTTCAAGGTGGGCATTGGGCTTCGTTCTTGCCCAGGAGACCCGCACCCTGCCTGGGATGCACTTTTCAGAGAAACCGGGCCGCCTTTTCCTGGAGGTTCTCGTGTTTTTCAGAGCTCCACCACAGCAGAGATTGAATCCTCTTCCCCAGCCAGAGTGCACCCTCTCTGGCTTGGGTGAGTGCCTTGAGTGCCCTGGAGGTCCGAACCAACAGCACGTTTATGGACTTTGTCTATTTTTCCAAATTCGACTCCAGAGTCAAGCCGGCCAAGGGGCTCTCTGAAGGCCCCTCTCTCCCTCCCTCATCCTCTACAAGAGCCCCATGGTCCGTTTTAGGACCGTCTTCGCTCCAGGCGGAGCTCCAGGGGTGGCGGGGGAAATCTGAGTCTGGCCCAGGACGGGCCACCCTCCCTGGGCTGGCCAGGGAGGTCTGAGGGCATGGAGGTTTGGAGCCACCGCACCTTTTTGGACTCTGTCGTTTTTCGAGATCTGGACTTCAGAGTCGAGCCCAGGCTCCGTTTCAAGGTGGGCATCGGGCTTTATTCGTGCCCAGGAGACCCCGCACCCTGCCTGGGATGCACTTTTCAGAGAAATCGGGCCGTCTTTTCCTGGAGGTTTCGCGTTTTTTTTTTTTTTCAGAGCTCCACCACAGCAGAGATTGAATCTGCTTCCCCAGCCAGAGTGCACCCTCTCTGGCTTGGGTGAGTGCCTTGAGTGGCCAGGGCCAACATCACCCACGGGCATCGGGCTTTATTCGTGCCCATGAGACCCGCACCCTGCCTGGGATGCACTTTTCAGAGAAACCGGGCCGTCTTTTCCTGGAGGTTTCGCGTTTTTTTTTTTTCAGAGCTCCACCACAGCAGAGATTGAATCTGTTTCCCCAGCCAGAGTGCACCCTCTCTGGCTTGGGTGAGTGCCTTGAGTGGCCAGGGCCAACATCACCCACGGGCATCGGGCTTTATTCGTGCCCATGAGACCCGCACCCTGCCTGGGATGCACTTTTCAGAGAAACCGGGCCGTCTTTTCCTGGAGGTTTCGCGTTTTTCCAGAGCTCCACCACAGCAGAGATTGAATCTGCTTCCCCAGCCAGAGTGCACCCTCTCTGGCTTGGGTGAGTGCCTTGAGTGGCCAGGGCCAACATCACCCACGGGGCATCGGGCTTTATTCGTGCCCAGGAGACCCGCACCCTGCCTGGGATGCACTTTTCAGAGAAATCGGGCCGTCTTTTCCTGGAGGTTTCGCGTTTTTTCCAGAGCTCCACCACAGCAGAGATTGAATCTGCTTCCCCAGCCAGAGTGCACCCTCTCTGGCTTGGGTGAGTGCCTTGAGTGGCCAGGGCCAACATCACCCACGGGCATCGGGCTTTATTCGTGCCCATGAGACCCGCACCCTGCCTGGGATGCACTTTTCAGAGAAACCGGGCCGTCTTTTCCTGGAGGTTTGGCGTTTTTCCAGAGCTCCACCACAGCAGAGATTGAATCTGCTTCCCCAGCCAGAGTGCACCCTCTCTGGCTTGGGTGAGTGCCTTGAGTGGCCAGGGCCAACATCACCCACGGGGCATCGGGCTTTATTCGTGCCCAGGAGACCCGCACCCTGCCTGGGATGCAGATCGGTTTGTGTGAGTCCTGGTTGTGTGAGCGTTACCCTTCTACATCACCCCCAAGGCCCGTTTTAGGACCGTCTCGGCTCCGGGCGGACAGCCGGGGGGCGGGGGGCGAATCTGCCTCCGGCCCGGGTCGGAGCTCCCTCCCCGGGGCCGTGCGTGGAGACCCGTCGCGCCCGGAGCTCCCGTGCAACCCCACGTTTTGGACTTGGGTTTTGGAGCGAGCGAGCGGGGTCGAACCCCGGGGGCCGAGCCGCCACGGAGTCCCCGAGCCCCGGGGACGAAGCCCCGGGAGCGAGGTCCCTCCGTGGAGGCGCGAGCCCCCAGGGCCCGGCCGCCCGCCCGGGGAGGAGAGCGCACGCTCCCCTACCCCTCAGAACCCACGTGGCTGGTTGCAGCAGACCCTGTGCACCGGAGGTTCCTCCAGGAGCGCGGGGCTGGGTGCTCTAAGCCCAAGTCATACAGGCAACCATGCCTCCCCGGGACTCCCCCTGCGAGCGGCGGCTGTTTGAAGGACGGTAACCCCACCGCACGGGGCTTCAAACGACCGTAGCTCTCCGAAGGCGGCTCCGATCGACGCCAAATTTTTGTCGGCTGGAGAACGGGACGAGACCTTTCGAATGAGACCGCCCCCAGCCCCGTGGGCCCCCGGGGGCCCGAGATACGGGCCCCCAAAGCGCCCCGGAAGCGGAAAAACGCAAATATCTCGCCGAAAACTCGACGTGCCCGGCCGAGGCCGGGCTCATTCGAACCGTCTCGCCGAGCTGAACGCGTCCATATGCGTTTCGTCGTTTTTGGTCGAGTATTCGCGGAGATATCGGCCGAAAACCCTCGGCCGCGCTCTGAAATGGCGCCCGCCGATGACGTCACGATCCCGGGAGAAAATCGCCCGTATCTCCGCGACGCGAAGGCCCAGAGAGCTCAAATTTGGGTGGCGAGGTCCCACGGGGGCCCTCGCTCGAACCAGGGCGGCGGCGGGCCCCGGGGACGCCCCCTACCGGATCGCCGTTCGCCGGGACCCCCGACTTTGAACGGCTATAACTCGGGGACCCGGGCGAGTTGGACCTCGTGGGTGGGCTCTTTCGAAAGGCCCCGTCCGGCACTACGGTCGATTCGAGTTTGGGGAAGATTGGCCCGGGGGTTCGCGAGATATAAGCCAAAAACGCCGCGCCTTTGACCGGGCCTAACTCCCTGACCCCGAGGCCCCCGGGGACGCGGGTGGCCTCTTTGGATAGGGCCCCCCGAGGCCTACGGAAGACCCGAGTTTGAAATTTTTTCGCCCGGCCGTTTTCGAGATATCGGCGAAAAACGGAATCTTCCCGTCCGGTGGGTGGGTGGGTGTGGGTGTGGGTGTCTCCGGGGGGCGGGGGGACTTCCAGGACCCCGGGGGGGCCACCTGGCCGTGCCCGAGGACGGTGCACCTCCCTGGGTGTGCCGTCAGAGCCTCCGGGGCCCCGGAAGTCCCCGCCCACTGCACGTTTTCGGACTTTGAGGGATTTTCGGGCCCCGAATTCGAACGCCCGTAGCTCGGGGACCCGGCGGCCCAGAGACACCGGACTCGGGTCAAGTGTGGCGTCCCGGCGGGCCCCTCGCAAAGAGCCCGCCCCCGAGCTCCGGGGCCCCCGGGTCCCGGAGAAAAGGGGCCCGACGTGTCGGGGGGGCGCCCGGGAAGGAAAGGTCCCAGGGGCCCGGGGCAGGCGGGGTCCGAGAGGGCCCGTGGGGAGCCCCCGACACCCGAAAGGGCGAGCCGCTGGGACCTCCCCTCTCCGAGATACGGGCCGTTTTCTCCGAAAGTCGCCCGCGCGTAACGGGGCCCATCTCGGGACCGGGAGGTCCCAGCGGCTCGCGGCGGCGGGTGCGGGGCCCGCTCTCGGGGACCTTGCTCCTCCCGCCGTCCCGAGCCACGGGGACCTTCCGGTCCCGAGATACGGCCACTTCCTGTCCAGCTTTGACCGGGTGTAACTCGAAAAGTAAGCCGAGTTGGGGCTCCACACTCGGGGGTATTGGGGGCCTCTGGGAGGGCCCCCCACGCCGGGTG
>NC_142770.1:51171206-51176206 GCF_988280905.1 Pimephales promelas | reverse complement strand
TCTCGTCCCCTTCCTCGACAAAACCCCGAAGGCCCGTTTTAGGACCGTCTCGGCACCGACGGGTGCTCCGTTCACGCCCACCGATACCGTCTCGCCCCGGGTCCGAGGCACCCACCCAGGTCACCGGCCATGGAGACGGGCCGGCCCTGGGGAACTCTTTCGACTTCACGTTTACGGACTCTGTCCTTTTTTTCCGGAGGGGGGCCTTTTCCTCCAGAGCGCCCTGGTGACCGCCTGCCTGCCTGCCTGCCGACCCCAGATGACGCATCCCCGCCTGGATGTCAGAAACCGATACCGAGCACCATTTTTTAGCCCGTCGCCTTGTCCGATTGGGGCGCTTGTCCCCTTCCTCGACAAAACCCCGAAGGCCCGTCTCAGGACCACCTCGGCACCGACGGGGGCTCCGCCAGGCAGACGCATTCGCTCGTGCCCGAAAACGAGGCGCTCTCCCCGGTCGCCAGCCGGGGGAGGTTCGTTAGCATTGGGAATCTCGTTCGCACGCAACAGCACGGACACTCGCCGTTTACCCAGACCGACCGTTCGACAAGCATATGCCTGGGGTGCACTTTTTCCATAAAACCAGCCCGTCTTTTCCTGGAGGTCTCGTACTTCCAGAGCTCCGACGGGGGCGCAGTCTGGATTTTATATGCCCACCCAGAGCGAGTCTGAGTGGGACTCACGACGGTCTGATCAATGGTAGGGGGTGCTCTGTGTTTTGCACCACCACACTTGCCCTCTTCCATACAGCCCCGAAGGCCCGTTTTAGGACCGTCTTCCCTCCAGGTCGAGCTCCAGGGGGTGTCGGGCGAATCTGACTCTGGCCCAGGACGGGGCCACCCTCCCTGGGCTGGCCAGGGAGGTCTGAGACCATGGAGCTTTGGAACCACACCACGTCATTGGACTTAGTCGATTTTACTCAAATTTTTTGGCACCAGAGCCGGACCCCGCCACGCGCGCCGGGCTCGTGCCCAGGAAAGACGCACCCTGCCTGGGGTGCACTTTACATAAAACCGGCCTGTCTTTTCCTGGAGGTCTCGTACTTCCAGAGCTCCGACGGGGGGGGCGTAGTCTGGATTTTATATGCCCACCCAGAGCGAGTCTGAGTGGGACTCACGACGGTCTGATCAATGGTAGGGGGTGCTCTGTGTTTTGCACCACCACACTTGCCCTCTTCCATACAGCCCCGAAGGCCCGTTTTAGGACCGTCTTCCCTCCAGGTCGAGCTCCAGGGGGTGTCGGGCGAATCTGACTCTGGCCCAGGACGGGCCACCCTCCCTGGGCTGGCCAGGGAGGTCTGAGACCATGGAGCTTTGAACCCACGTCACGCCATTGGACTTAGTCGATTTTTCTCAATTTTTTTGGCACCAGAGCCGGACCCCGCCACGTGCGCCGGGCTCGTGCCCAGGAAAGATGCACCCTGCCTGGGGTGCACTTTTCAGAAAACCAGCCTGTCTTTTCCTGGAGGTCTCGTACTTCCAGAGCTCCGACGGGGCGTAGTCTGGATTTTATATGCCCACCCAGAGTGAGTCTGAGTGGGACTCACGACGGTCTGATCGCTGGTAGGGGTCCTCTGTGTTTGCCACCACCACGCTTCCCCCTCTCTCATACATCCCCGAAGGCCCGTTTTAGGACCGTCTTCGCTCCAGGCGGAGCTCCAGGGGTGGCGGGCAAATCTGAATCTGGCCCAGGACGGGCCACCCTCCCTGGGCTGGCCAGGGAGGTCTGAGGGCATGGAGCTTTGGAACCACACCACGTTATTGGACTCTGTCTATTTTTTCCCCCAAACTTTGGCACCAGAGCCGGACCACCACACCATGTGCGCTGGGCTCGTGCCCAGGAAAAGATGCACCCTGCCTGGGGTGCACTTTTCAGAAAACCAGCCTGTCTTTTCCTGGAGGTCTCGTAACTTCCAGAGCTCCAGCGCGGCGTAATCTGGATTTTTACATGCCCACCCAGAGTGACTCTGAGTGGGACTCACGACGGTCTGATCGCTGGTAGGGGGTCCTCTGTGTTTGCCACCACCACGCTTCCCCTCTCTCATACATCCCCGAAGGCCCGTTTTAGGACCGTCTTCGCTCCAGGCGGAGCTCCAGGGGTGGCGGGCGAATCTGAATCTGGCCCAGGACGGGCCACCCTCCCTGGGCTGGCCAGGGAGGTCTGAGGGCATGGAGGTTTGGAGCCACCGCACATTTTTTGTACTCTGTCGTTTTTCGAGATCTGGGCTTCAGAGTCGAGCCCAGGCTCCGTTTCAAGGTGGGCATTGGGCTTCGTTCTTGCCCAGGAGACCCGCACCCTGCCTGGGATGCACTTTTCAGAGAAACCGGGCCGCCTTTTCCTGGAGGTTCTCGTGTTTTTCAGAGCTCCACCACAGCAGAGATTGAATCCTCTTCCCCAGCCAGAGTGCACCCTCTCTGGCTTGGGTGAGTGCCTTGAGTGCCCTGGAGGTCCGAACCAACAGCACGTTTATGGACTTTGTCTATTTTTCCAAATTCGACTCCAGAGTCAAGCCGGCCAAGGGGCTCTCTGAAGGCCCCTCTCTCCCTCCCTCATCCTCTACAAGAGCCCCATGGTCCGTTTTAGGACCGTCTTCGCTCCAGGCGGAGCTCCAGGGGTGGCGGGGGAAATCTGAGTCTGGCCCAGGACGGGCCACCCTCCCTGGGCTGGCCAGGGAGGTCTGAGGGCATGGAGGTTTGGAGCCACCGCACCTTTTTGGACTCTGTCGTTTTTCGAGATCTGGACTTCAGAGTCGAGCCCAGGCTCCGTTTCAAGGTGGGCATCGGGCTTTATTCGTGCCCAGGAGACCCCGCACCCTGCCTGGGATGCACTTTTCAGAGAAATCGGGCCGTCTTTTCCTGGAGGTTTCGCGTTTTTTTTTTTTTTCAGAGCTCCACCACAGCAGAGATTGAATCTGCTTCCCCAGCCAGAGTGCACCCTCTCTGGCTTGGGTGAGTGCCTTGAGTGGCCAGGGCCAACATCACCCACGGGCATCGGGCTTTATTCGTGCCCATGAGACCCGCACCCTGCCTGGGATGCACTTTTCAGAGAAACCGGGCCGTCTTTTCCTGGAGGTTTCGCGTTTTTTTTTTTTCAGAGCTCCACCACAGCAGAGATTGAATCTGTTTCCCCAGCCAGAGTGCACCCTCTCTGGCTTGGGTGAGTGCCTTGAGTGGCCAGGGCCAACATCACCCACGGGCATCGGGCTTTATTCGTGCCCATGAGACCCGCACCCTGCCTGGGATGCACTTTTCAGAGAAACCGGGCCGTCTTTTCCTGGAGGTTTCGCGTTTTTCCAGAGCTCCACCACAGCAGAGATTGAATCTGCTTCCCCAGCCAGAGTGCACCCTCTCTGGCTTGGGTGAGTGCCTTGAGTGGCCAGGGCCAACATCACCCACGGGGCATCGGGCTTTATTCGTGCCCAGGAGACCCGCACCCTGCCTGGGATGCACTTTTCAGAGAAATCGGGCCGTCTTTTCCTGGAGGTTTCGCGTTTTTTCCAGAGCTCCACCACAGCAGAGATTGAATCTGCTTCCCCAGCCAGAGTGCACCCTCTCTGGCTTGGGTGAGTGCCTTGAGTGGCCAGGGCCAACATCACCCACGGGCATCGGGCTTTATTCGTGCCCATGAGACCCGCACCCTGCCTGGGATGCACTTTTCAGAGAAACCGGGCCGTCTTTTCCTGGAGGTTTGGCGTTTTTCCAGAGCTCCACCACAGCAGAGATTGAATCTGCTTCCCCAGCCAGAGTGCACCCTCTCTGGCTTGGGTGAGTGCCTTGAGTGGCCAGGGCCAACATCACCCACGGGGCATCGGGCTTTATTCGTGCCCAGGAGACCCGCACCCTGCCTGGGATGCAGATCGGTTTGTGTGAGTCCTGGTTGTGTGAGCGTTACCCTTCTACATCACCCCCAAGGCCCGTTTTAGGACCGTCTCGGCTCCGGGCGGACAGCCGGGGGGCGGGGGGCGAATCTGCCTCCGGCCCGGGTCGGAGCTCCCTCCCCGGGGCCGTGCGTGGAGACCCGTCGCGCCCGGAGCTCCCGTGCAACCCCACGTTTTGGACTTGGGTTTTGGAGCGAGCGAGCGGGGTCGAACCCCGGGGGCCGAGCCGCCACGGAGTCCCCGAGCCCCGGGGACGAAGCCCCGGGAGCGAGGTCCCTCCGTGGAGGCGCGAGCCCCCAGGGCCCGGCCGCCCGCCCGGGGAGGAGAGCGCACGCTCCCCTACCCCTCAGAACCCACGTGGCTGGTTGCAGCAGACCCTGTGCACCGGAGGTTCCTCCAGGAGCGCGGGGCTGGGTGCTCTAAGCCCAAGTCATACAGGCAACCATGCCTCCCCGGGACTCCCCCTGCGAGCGGCGGCTGTTTGAAGGACGGTAACCCCACCGCACGGGGCTTCAAACGACCGTAGCTCTCCGAAGGCGGCTCCGATCGACGCCAAATTTTTGTCGGCTGGAGAACGGGACGAGACCTTTCGAATGAGACCGCCCCCAGCCCCGTGGGCCCCCGGGGGCCCGAGATACGGGCCCCCAAAGCGCCCCGGAAGCGGAAAAACGCAAATATCTCGCCGAAAACTCGACGTGCCCGGCCGAGGCCGGGCTCATTCGAACCGTCTCGCCGAGCTGAACGCGTCCATATGCGTTTCGTCGTTTTTGGTCGAGTATTCGCGGAGATATCGGCCGAAAACCCTCGGCCGCGCTCTGAAATGGCGCCCGCCGATGACGTCACGATCCCGGGAGAAAATCGCCCGTATCTCCGCGACGCGAAGGCCCAGAGAGCTCAAATTTGGGTGGCGAGGTCCCACGGGGGCCCTCGCTCGAACCAGGGCGGCGGCGGGCCCCGGGGACGCCCCCTACCGGATCGCCGTTCGCCGGGACCCCCGACTTTGAACGGCTATAACTCGGGGACCCGGGCGAGTTGGACCTCGTGGGTGGGCTCTTTCGAAAGGCCCCGTCCGGCACTACGGTCGATTCGAGTTTGGGGAAGATTGGCCCGGGGGTTCGCGAGATAT
>NC_142770.1:51153706-51158706 GCF_988280905.1 Pimephales promelas | reverse complement strand
CCCGTTTTAGGACCGTCTTCGCTCCAGGCGGAGCTCCAGGGGTGGCGGGCAAATCTGAATCTGGCCCAGGACGGGCCACCCTCCCTGGGCTGGCCAGGGAGGTCTGAGGGCATGGAGCTTTGGAACCACACCACGTTATTGGACTCTGTCTATTTTTTCCCCCAAACTTTGGCACCAGAGCCGGACCACCACACCATGTGCGCTGGGCTCGTGCCCAGGAAAAGATGCACCCTGCCTGGGGTGCACTTTTCAGAAAACCAGCCTGTCTTTTCCTGGAGGTCTCGTAACTTCCAGAGCTCCAGCGCGGCGTAATCTGGATTTTTACATGCCCACCCAGAGTGACTCTGAGTGGGACTCACGACGGTCTGATCGCTGGTAGGGGGTCCTCTGTGTTTGCCACCACCACGCTTCCCCTCTCTCATACATCCCCGAAGGCCCGTTTTAGGACCGTCTTCGCTCCAGGCGGAGCTCCAGGGGTGGCGGGCGAATCTGAATCTGGCCCAGGACGGGCCACCCTCCCTGGGCTGGCCAGGGAGGTCTGAGGGCATGGAGGTTTGGAGCCACCGCACATTTTTTGTACTCTGTCGTTTTTCGAGATCTGGGCTTCAGAGTCGAGCCCAGGCTCCGTTTCAAGGTGGGCATTGGGCTTCGTTCTTGCCCAGGAGACCCGCACCCTGCCTGGGATGCACTTTTCAGAGAAACCGGGCCGCCTTTTCCTGGAGGTTCTCGTGTTTTTCAGAGCTCCACCACAGCAGAGATTGAATCCTCTTCCCCAGCCAGAGTGCACCCTCTCTGGCTTGGGTGAGTGCCTTGAGTGCCCTGGAGGTCCGAACCAACAGCACGTTTATGGACTTTGTCTATTTTTCCAAATTCGACTCCAGAGTCAAGCCGGCCAAGGGGCTCTCTGAAGGCCCCTCTCTCCCTCCCTCATCCTCTACAAGAGCCCCATGGTCCGTTTTAGGACCGTCTTCGCTCCAGGCGGAGCTCCAGGGGTGGCGGGGGAAATCTGAGTCTGGCCCAGGACGGGCCACCCTCCCTGGGCTGGCCAGGGAGGTCTGAGGGCATGGAGGTTTGGAGCCACCGCACCTTTTTGGACTCTGTCGTTTTTCGAGATCTGGACTTCAGAGTCGAGCCCAGGCTCCGTTTCAAGGTGGGCATCGGGCTTTATTCGTGCCCAGGAGACCCCGCACCCTGCCTGGGATGCACTTTTCAGAGAAATCGGGCCGTCTTTTCCTGGAGGTTTCGCGTTTTTTTTTTTTTTCAGAGCTCCACCACAGCAGAGATTGAATCTGCTTCCCCAGCCAGAGTGCACCCTCTCTGGCTTGGGTGAGTGCCTTGAGTGGCCAGGGCCAACATCACCCACGGGCATCGGGCTTTATTCGTGCCCATGAGACCCGCACCCTGCCTGGGATGCACTTTTCAGAGAAACCGGGCCGTCTTTTCCTGGAGGTTTCGCGTTTTTTTTTTTTCAGAGCTCCACCACAGCAGAGATTGAATCTGTTTCCCCAGCCAGAGTGCACCCTCTCTGGCTTGGGTGAGTGCCTTGAGTGGCCAGGGCCAACATCACCCACGGGCATCGGGCTTTATTCGTGCCCATGAGACCCGCACCCTGCCTGGGATGCACTTTTCAGAGAAACCGGGCCGTCTTTTCCTGGAGGTTTCGCGTTTTTCCAGAGCTCCACCACAGCAGAGATTGAATCTGCTTCCCCAGCCAGAGTGCACCCTCTCTGGCTTGGGTGAGTGCCTTGAGTGGCCAGGGCCAACATCACCCACGGGGCATCGGGCTTTATTCGTGCCCAGGAGACCCGCACCCTGCCTGGGATGCACTTTTCAGAGAAATCGGGCCGTCTTTTCCTGGAGGTTTCGCGTTTTTTCCAGAGCTCCACCACAGCAGAGATTGAATCTGCTTCCCCAGCCAGAGTGCACCCTCTCTGGCTTGGGTGAGTGCCTTGAGTGGCCAGGGCCAACATCACCCACGGGCATCGGGCTTTATTCGTGCCCATGAGACCCGCACCCTGCCTGGGATGCACTTTTCAGAGAAACCGGGCCGTCTTTTCCTGGAGGTTTGGCGTTTTTCCAGAGCTCCACCACAGCAGAGATTGAATCTGCTTCCCCAGCCAGAGTGCACCCTCTCTGGCTTGGGTGAGTGCCTTGAGTGGCCAGGGCCAACATCACCCACGGGGCATCGGGCTTTATTCGTGCCCAGGAGACCCGCACCCTGCCTGGGATGCAGATCGGTTTGTGTGAGTCCTGGTTGTGTGAGCGTTACCCTTCTACATCACCCCCAAGGCCCGTTTTAGGACCGTCTCGGCTCCGGGCGGACAGCCGGGGGGCGGGGGGCGAATCTGCCTCCGGCCCGGGTCGGAGCTCCCTCCCCGGGGCCGTGCGTGGAGACCCGTCGCGCCCGGAGCTCCCGTGCAACCCCACGTTTTGGACTTGGGTTTTGGAGCGAGCGAGCGGGGTCGAACCCCGGGGGCCGAGCCGCCACGGAGTCCCCGAGCCCCGGGGACGAAGCCCCGGGAGCGAGGTCCCTCCGTGGAGGCGCGAGCCCCCAGGGCCCGGCCGCCCGCCCGGGGAGGAGAGCGCACGCTCCCCTACCCCTCAGAACCCACGTGGCTGGTTGCAGCAGACCCTGTGCACCGGAGGTTCCTCCAGGAGCGCGGGGCTGGGTGCTCTAAGCCCAAGTCATACAGGCAACCATGCCTCCCCGGGACTCCCCCTGCGAGCGGCGGCTGTTTGAAGGACGGTAACCCCACCGCACGGGGCTTCAAACGACCGTAGCTCTCCGAAGGCGGCTCCGATCGACGCCAAATTTTTGTCGGCTGGAGAACGGGACGAGACCTTTCGAATGAGACCGCCCCCAGCCCCGTGGGCCCCCGGGGGCCCGAGATACGGGCCCCCAAAGCGCCCCGGAAGCGGAAAAACGCAAATATCTCGCCGAAAACTCGACGTGCCCGGCCGAGGCCGGGCTCATTCGAACCGTCTCGCCGAGCTGAACGCGTCCATATGCGTTTCGTCGTTTTTGGTCGAGTATTCGCGGAGATATCGGCCGAAAACCCTCGGCCGCGCTCTGAAATGGCGCCCGCCGATGACGTCACGATCCCGGGAGAAAATCGCCCGTATCTCCGCGACGCGAAGGCCCAGAGAGCTCAAATTTGGGTGGCGAGGTCCCACGGGGGCCCTCGCTCGAACCAGGGCGGCGGCGGGCCCCGGGGACGCCCCCTACCGGATCGCCGTTCGCCGGGACCCCCGACTTTGAACGGCTATAACTCGGGGACCCGGGCGAGTTGGACCTCGTGGGTGGGCTCTTTCGAAAGGCCCCGTCCGGCACTACGGTCGATTCGAGTTTGGGGAAGATTGGCCCGGGGGTTCGCGAGATATAAGCCAAAAACGCCGCGCCTTTGACCGGGCCTAACTCCCTGACCCCGAGGCCCCCGGGGACGCGGGTGGCCTCTTTGGATAGGGCCCCCCGAGGCCTACGGAAGACCCGAGTTTGAAATTTTTTCGCCCGGCCGTTTTCGAGATATCGGCGAAAAACGGAATCTTCCCGTCCGGTGGGTGGGTGGGTGTGGGTGTGGGTGTCTCCGGGGGGCGGGGGGACTTCCAGGACCCCGGGGGGGCCACCTGGCCGTGCCCGAGGACGGTGCACCTCCCTGGGTGTGCCGTCAGAGCCTCCGGGGCCCCGGAAGTCCCCGCCCACTGCACGTTTTCGGACTTTGAGGGATTTTCGGGCCCCGAATTCGAACGCCCGTAGCTCGGGGACCCGGCGGCCCAGAGACACCGGACTCGGGTCAAGTGTGGCGTCCCGGCGGGCCCCTCGCAAAGAGCCCGCCCCCGAGCTCCGGGGCCCCCGGGTCCCGGAGAAAAGGGGCCCGACGTGTCGGGGGGGCGCCCGGGAAGGAAAGGTCCCAGGGGCCCGGGGCAGGCGGGGTCCGAGAGGGCCCGTGGGGAGCCCCCGACACCCGAAAGGGCGAGCCGCTGGGACCTCCCCTCTCCGAGATACGGGCCGTTTTCTCCGAAAGTCGCCCGCGCGTAACGGGGCCCATCTCGGGACCGGGAGGTCCCAGCGGCTCGCGGCGGCGGGTGCGGGGCCCGCTCTCGGGGACCTTGCTCCTCCCGCCGTCCCGAGCCACGGGGACCTTCCGGTCCCGAGATACGGCCACTTCCTGTCCAGCTTTGACCGGGTGTAACTCGAAAAGTAAGCCGAGTTGGGGCTCCACACTCGGGGGTATTGGGGGCCTCTGGGAGGGCCCCCCACGCCGGGTGTATGGGGCCCCAACTCGGCTTGGTTCCGGAGATATGGCCCTTTAAAGTTTCAACTTTGACCGGCTGTAACTCGAAAAGTGAGCCGAGTTGGGGCTCCACACTCGGGGGTATTGGGGGCCTCTAGGAGGGCCCCCCACGCCGGGTGTATGGGGCCCCAACTCGGCTTGGTTCCGGAGATATGGCCCTTTAAAGTTTCAACTTTGACCGGCTGTAACTCGAAAAGTGAGCCGAGTTGGGGCTCCACACTCGGTGGTATTGGGGGCCTCTAGGAGGGCCCCCCACGCCGGGTGTATGGGGCCCCAACTCGGCTTGGTTCCGGAGATATGGCCCTTTAAAGTTTCAACTTTGACCGGCTGTAACTCGAAAAGTAAGCCGAGTTGGGGCTCCACACTCGGGGGTATTGGGGGCCTCTAGGAGGGCCCCCCACGCCGGGTGTATGGGGCCCCAACTCGGCTTGGTTCCGGAGATATGCCCGTTTGAAGTTGCAACTTCTACCCAGTCTAATAATCCCAAAATAATAATTAAATAAAAAAAAAAAATAATAATAAAAATAAAAATAAGCCGAGTTGGGGCTCCACACTCTGGGCCTGGGGGGCACCACTAGGAGATCCCCCTGTGCCCAGAGCGTGGAGCCCCGAATCGGCTTTCCACACCACTCACACCGGTTTCTGACTACCTTAAGAGAGTCATTGTTAGTCGCGCAGTTTACCCGACTCTGGGAACCGGGGCTTTGG
>NC_142770.1:51136206-51143706 GCF_988280905.1 Pimephales promelas | reverse complement strand
TACAGCCCCGAAGGCCCGTTTTAGGACCGTCTTCCCTCCAGGTCGAGCTCCAGGGGGTGTCGGGCGAATCTGACTCTGGCCCAGGACGGGGCCACCCTCCCTGGGCTGGCCAGGGAGGTCTGAGACCATGGAGCTTTGGAACCACACCACGTCATTGGACTTAGTCGATTTTACTCAAATTTTTTGGCACCAGAGCCGGACCCCGCCACGCGCGCCGGGCTCGTGCCCAGGAAAGACGCACCCTGCCTGGGGTGCACTTTACATAAAACCGGCCTGTCTTTTCCTGGAGGTCTCGTACTTCCAGAGCTCCGACGGGGGGGGCGTAGTCTGGATTTTATATGCCCACCCAGAGCGAGTCTGAGTGGGACTCACGACGGTCTGATCAATGGTAGGGGGTGCTCTGTGTTTTGCACCACCACACTTGCCCTCTTCCATACAGCCCCGAAGGCCCGTTTTAGGACCGTCTTCCCTCCAGGTCGAGCTCCAGGGGGTGTCGGGCGAATCTGACTCTGGCCCAGGACGGGCCACCCTCCCTGGGCTGGCCAGGGAGGTCTGAGACCATGGAGCTTTGAACCCACGTCACGCCATTGGACTTAGTCGATTTTTCTCAATTTTTTTGGCACCAGAGCCGGACCCCGCCACGTGCGCCGGGCTCGTGCCCAGGAAAGATGCACCCTGCCTGGGGTGCACTTTTCAGAAAACCAGCCTGTCTTTTCCTGGAGGTCTCGTACTTCCAGAGCTCCGACGGGGCGTAGTCTGGATTTTATATGCCCACCCAGAGTGAGTCTGAGTGGGACTCACGACGGTCTGATCGCTGGTAGGGGTCCTCTGTGTTTGCCACCACCACGCTTCCCCCTCTCTCATACATCCCCGAAGGCCCGTTTTAGGACCGTCTTCGCTCCAGGCGGAGCTCCAGGGGTGGCGGGCAAATCTGAATCTGGCCCAGGACGGGCCACCCTCCCTGGGCTGGCCAGGGAGGTCTGAGGGCATGGAGCTTTGGAACCACACCACGTTATTGGACTCTGTCTATTTTTTCCCCCAAACTTTGGCACCAGAGCCGGACCACCACACCATGTGCGCTGGGCTCGTGCCCAGGAAAAGATGCACCCTGCCTGGGGTGCACTTTTCAGAAAACCAGCCTGTCTTTTCCTGGAGGTCTCGTAACTTCCAGAGCTCCAGCGCGGCGTAATCTGGATTTTTACATGCCCACCCAGAGTGACTCTGAGTGGGACTCACGACGGTCTGATCGCTGGTAGGGGGTCCTCTGTGTTTGCCACCACCACGCTTCCCCTCTCTCATACATCCCCGAAGGCCCGTTTTAGGACCGTCTTCGCTCCAGGCGGAGCTCCAGGGGTGGCGGGCGAATCTGAATCTGGCCCAGGACGGGCCACCCTCCCTGGGCTGGCCAGGGAGGTCTGAGGGCATGGAGGTTTGGAGCCACCGCACATTTTTTGTACTCTGTCGTTTTTCGAGATCTGGGCTTCAGAGTCGAGCCCAGGCTCCGTTTCAAGGTGGGCATTGGGCTTCGTTCTTGCCCAGGAGACCCGCACCCTGCCTGGGATGCACTTTTCAGAGAAACCGGGCCGCCTTTTCCTGGAGGTTCTCGTGTTTTTCAGAGCTCCACCACAGCAGAGATTGAATCCTCTTCCCCAGCCAGAGTGCACCCTCTCTGGCTTGGGTGAGTGCCTTGAGTGCCCTGGAGGTCCGAACCAACAGCACGTTTATGGACTTTGTCTATTTTTCCAAATTCGACTCCAGAGTCAAGCCGGCCAAGGGGCTCTCTGAAGGCCCCTCTCTCCCTCCCTCATCCTCTACAAGAGCCCCATGGTCCGTTTTAGGACCGTCTTCGCTCCAGGCGGAGCTCCAGGGGTGGCGGGGGAAATCTGAGTCTGGCCCAGGACGGGCCACCCTCCCTGGGCTGGCCAGGGAGGTCTGAGGGCATGGAGGTTTGGAGCCACCGCACCTTTTTGGACTCTGTCGTTTTTCGAGATCTGGACTTCAGAGTCGAGCCCAGGCTCCGTTTCAAGGTGGGCATCGGGCTTTATTCGTGCCCAGGAGACCCCGCACCCTGCCTGGGATGCACTTTTCAGAGAAATCGGGCCGTCTTTTCCTGGAGGTTTCGCGTTTTTTTTTTTTTTCAGAGCTCCACCACAGCAGAGATTGAATCTGCTTCCCCAGCCAGAGTGCACCCTCTCTGGCTTGGGTGAGTGCCTTGAGTGGCCAGGGCCAACATCACCCACGGGCATCGGGCTTTATTCGTGCCCATGAGACCCGCACCCTGCCTGGGATGCACTTTTCAGAGAAACCGGGCCGTCTTTTCCTGGAGGTTTCGCGTTTTTTTTTTTTCAGAGCTCCACCACAGCAGAGATTGAATCTGTTTCCCCAGCCAGAGTGCACCCTCTCTGGCTTGGGTGAGTGCCTTGAGTGGCCAGGGCCAACATCACCCACGGGCATCGGGCTTTATTCGTGCCCATGAGACCCGCACCCTGCCTGGGATGCACTTTTCAGAGAAACCGGGCCGTCTTTTCCTGGAGGTTTCGCGTTTTTCCAGAGCTCCACCACAGCAGAGATTGAATCTGCTTCCCCAGCCAGAGTGCACCCTCTCTGGCTTGGGTGAGTGCCTTGAGTGGCCAGGGCCAACATCACCCACGGGGCATCGGGCTTTATTCGTGCCCAGGAGACCCGCACCCTGCCTGGGATGCACTTTTCAGAGAAATCGGGCCGTCTTTTCCTGGAGGTTTCGCGTTTTTTCCAGAGCTCCACCACAGCAGAGATTGAATCTGCTTCCCCAGCCAGAGTGCACCCTCTCTGGCTTGGGTGAGTGCCTTGAGTGGCCAGGGCCAACATCACCCACGGGCATCGGGCTTTATTCGTGCCCATGAGACCCGCACCCTGCCTGGGATGCACTTTTCAGAGAAACCGGGCCGTCTTTTCCTGGAGGTTTGGCGTTTTTCCAGAGCTCCACCACAGCAGAGATTGAATCTGCTTCCCCAGCCAGAGTGCACCCTCTCTGGCTTGGGTGAGTGCCTTGAGTGGCCAGGGCCAACATCACCCACGGGGCATCGGGCTTTATTCGTGCCCAGGAGACCCGCACCCTGCCTGGGATGCAGATCGGTTTGTGTGAGTCCTGGTTGTGTGAGCGTTACCCTTCTACATCACCCCCAAGGCCCGTTTTAGGACCGTCTCGGCTCCGGGCGGACAGCCGGGGGGCGGGGGGCGAATCTGCCTCCGGCCCGGGTCGGAGCTCCCTCCCCGGGGCCGTGCGTGGAGACCCGTCGCGCCCGGAGCTCCCGTGCAACCCCACGTTTTGGACTTGGGTTTTGGAGCGAGCGAGCGGGGTCGAACCCCGGGGGCCGAGCCGCCACGGAGTCCCCGAGCCCCGGGGACGAAGCCCCGGGAGCGAGGTCCCTCCGTGGAGGCGCGAGCCCCCAGGGCCCGGCCGCCCGCCCGGGGAGGAGAGCGCACGCTCCCCTACCCCTCAGAACCCACGTGGCTGGTTGCAGCAGACCCTGTGCACCGGAGGTTCCTCCAGGAGCGCGGGGCTGGGTGCTCTAAGCCCAAGTCATACAGGCAACCATGCCTCCCCGGGACTCCCCCTGCGAGCGGCGGCTGTTTGAAGGACGGTAACCCCACCGCACGGGGCTTCAAACGACCGTAGCTCTCCGAAGGCGGCTCCGATCGACGCCAAATTTTTGTCGGCTGGAGAACGGGACGAGACCTTTCGAATGAGACCGCCCCCAGCCCCGTGGGCCCCCGGGGGCCCGAGATACGGGCCCCCAAAGCGCCCCGGAAGCGGAAAAACGCAAATATCTCGCCGAAAACTCGACGTGCCCGGCCGAGGCCGGGCTCATTCGAACCGTCTCGCCGAGCTGAACGCGTCCATATGCGTTTCGTCGTTTTTGGTCGAGTATTCGCGGAGATATCGGCCGAAAACCCTCGGCCGCGCTCTGAAATGGCGCCCGCCGATGACGTCACGATCCCGGGAGAAAATCGCCCGTATCTCCGCGACGCGAAGGCCCAGAGAGCTCAAATTTGGGTGGCGAGGTCCCACGGGGGCCCTCGCTCGAACCAGGGCGGCGGCGGGCCCCGGGGACGCCCCCTACCGGATCGCCGTTCGCCGGGACCCCCGACTTTGAACGGCTATAACTCGGGGACCCGGGCGAGTTGGACCTCGTGGGTGGGCTCTTTCGAAAGGCCCCGTCCGGCACTACGGTCGATTCGAGTTTGGGGAAGATTGGCCCGGGGGTTCGCGAGATATAAGCCAAAAACGCCGCGCCTTTGACCGGGCCTAACTCCCTGACCCCGAGGCCCCCGGGGACGCGGGTGGCCTCTTTGGATAGGGCCCCCCGAGGCCTACGGAAGACCCGAGTTTGAAATTTTTTCGCCCGGCCGTTTTCGAGATATCGGCGAAAAACGGAATCTTCCCGTCCGGTGGGTGGGTCTCCGGGGGGCGGGGGGACTTCCAGGACCCCGGGGGGGGGGCCACCTGGCCGTGCCCGAGGACGGTGCACCTCCCTGGGTGTGCCGTCAGAGCCTCCGGGGCCCCGGAAGTCCCCGCCCGCTGCACGTTTTCGGACTTTGAGGGATTTTCGGGCCCGGAAAAGGGCCCCGAATTCGAACGCACGTAGCTCGGGGACCCGGGGGCCCAGAGACACCGGACTCGGGTCAAGTGTGGCGTCCCGGCGGGCCCCTCGCAAAGAGCCCGCCCCCGAGCTCCGGGGCCCCCGGGTCCCGGAGAAAAGGGGCCCGACGTGTCGGGGGGGCGCCCGGGAAGGAAAGGTCCCAGGGGCCCGGGGGAGGCGGGTTCCGAGGGCCCGTGGGGAGCCCCCGACACCCGAAAGGGCGAGCCGCTGGGACCTCCCCTCTCCGAGATACGGGCCGTTTTCTCCGAAAGTCGCCCGCGCGTAACGGGGCCCATCTCGGGACCGGGAGGTCCCAGCGGCTCGCGGCGGCGGGTGCGGGGCCCGCTCTCGGGGACCTTGCTCCTCCCGCCGTCCCGAGCCACGGGGACCTTCCGGTCCCGAGATACGGCCACTTCCTGTCCAGCTTTGACCGGGTGTAACTCGAAAAGTAAGCCGAGTTGGGGCTCCACACTCGGGGCTATTGGGGGCCTCTGGGAGGGCCCCACACGCCGGGTGTATGGGGCCCCAACTCGGCTTGGTTCCGGAGATATGGCCCTTTAAAGTTTCAACTTTGACCGGCTGTAACTCGAAAAGTGAGCCGAGTTGGGGCTCCACACTCGGGGGTATTGGGGGCCTCTAGGAGGGCCCCCCACGCCGGGTGTATGGGGCCCCAACTCGGCTTGGTTCCGGAGATATGGCCCTTTAAAGTTTCAACTTTGACCGGCTGTAACTCGAAAAGTGAGCCGAGTTGGGGCTCCACACTCGGGGGTATTGGGGGCCTCTAGGAGGGCCCCCCACGCCGGGTGTATGGGGCCCCAACTCGGCTTGGTTCCGGAGATATGGCCCTTTAAAGTTTCAACTTTGACCGGCTGTAACTCGAAAAGTAAGCCGAGTTGGGGCTCCACACTCGGGGGTATTGGGGGCCTCTAGGAGGGCCCCCCACGCCGGGTGTATGGGGCCCCAACTCGGCTTGGTTCCGGAGATATGGCCCTTTAAAGTTTCAACTTTGACCGGCTGTAACTCGAAAAGTAAGCCGAGTTGGGGCTCCACACTCGGGGGTATTGGGGGCCTCTAGGAGGGCCCCCCACGCCGGGTGTATGGGGCCCCAACTCGGCTTGGTTCCGGAGATATGGCCCTTTAAAGTTTCAACTTTGACCGGCTGTAACTCGAAAAGTAAGCCGAGTTGGGGCTCCACACTCGGGGGTATTGGGGGCCTCTAGGAGGGCCCCCCACGCCGGGTGTATGGGGCCCCAACTCGGCTTGGTTCCGGAGATATGCCCGTTTGAAGTTGCAACTTCTACCCAGTCTAATAATCCCAAAATAATAATTAAATAAAAAAAAAAATAATAATAAAAATAAAAATAAGCCGAGTTGGGGCTCCACACTCTGGGCCTGGGGGGCACCACTAGGAGATCCCCCTGTGCCCAGAGCGTGGAGCCCCGAATCGGCTTTCCACACCACTCACACCGGTTTCTGACTACCTTAAGAGAGTCATTGTTAGTCGCGCAGTTTACCCGACTCTGGGAACCGGGGCTTTGGGCTTGGGGGAGACCCACCGCTCGCCCCCTAACACGTCGGGGGGGACCAGGGGGCACCCGCCTGGACCCCCTCAGCCCCACTTCGGAGAACCAGAACGCTGGCCAGGGACCCCCACGGCGGTTGAAGTTTGAACTTCTACCCGGTGCATCCCGAAAAATTGAAAAAATAAAATAAAATAAGATAATAATAATAATAATAATAATAATTTTAAAAAAAATAAGCCGAGTTGGGGCTCCACACTCTGGGCCTGGGGTGGACCACTAGGAGATCCCCCTGTGCCCAGAGCGTGGAGCCCCAACTCGGCTTTCCACACCACTCACACCGGTTCCTGCCTACCTTAAGAGAGTCAAAGTTACTCCCGCAGTTTACCCGACTCTGGGAACCGGGGCTTTGGGCTTGGGGGAGACCCACCGCTCGCCCCCTAACACGTCGGGGGGACCAGGGGGCACCCGCCTGGACCACCTCCTGCCCGACTCGGAGAACCAGAGCTCTGGCCAGGGGACCCCCACGGCGGTTGAAGTTTGAACTTCTACCCGGTGCATCCCGAAAAATTGAAAAAATAAAATAAAATAAGATAAAAAAAAAAATAATAATAATAATAATAATTTTAAAAAAAAAATAAGCCGAGTTGGGGCTCCACACTCTGGGCCTGGGGTGGACCACTAGGAGATCCACCTGTGCCCAGAACATGGAGCCCCAACTCGGCTTTCCACACCACTCACACCGGTTCCTGCCTACCTTAAGAGAGTCAAAGTTACTCCCGCAGTTTACCCGACTCTGGGAACCGGGGCTTTGGGCTTGGGGGAGACCCACCGCTTGCCCCCTAACACGTCGGGGGGACCAGGGGGCACCCGCCTGGACCACCTCCTGCCCGACTCGGAGAACCAGAGCCCTGGGCAGGGACCCCCATCGCCGTACCCCCTCCTGCCCGACTCGGAGAACCAGAGCCCTGGGCAGGGACCCCCACCGCCGTACCCCCTCCTGCCCGACTCGGAGAACCAGAGCCCTGGGCAGGGACCCCCACCGCCGTACACCCTCCTGCCCGACTCGGAGAACCAGAGCCCTGGGCAGGGACCCCCACCGCCGTACACCCCTCTGCCCGACTCGGAGAACCAGAGCCCTGGGCAGGGACCCCCACCGCCGTACCCCCTCCTGCCCGACTCGGAGAACCAGAGCCCTGGGCAGGGACCCCCACCGCCGTACCCCCTCCTGCCCGACTCGGAGAACCAGAGCCCTGGGCAGGGACCCCCACCGCCGTACACCCTCCTGCCCGACTCGGAGAACCAGAGCCCTGGGCAGGGACCCCCACCGCCGTACACCCCTCTGCCCGACTCGGAGA
>NC_142770.1:51118706-51128706 GCF_988280905.1 Pimephales promelas | reverse complement strand
GACCTGTATTGTTATTTTTCGTCACTACCTCTCCGTGTCGGAAATGGGTAATTTGCGCGCCTGCTGCCTTCCTTGGATGTGGTAGCCGTTTCTCAGGCTCCCTCTCCGGAATCGAACCCTGATTCCCCGTTACCCGTGGTCACCATGGTAGGCGCCGAATGTACCATCGAAAGTTGATAGGGCAGACATTCGAATGAGTCGTCGCCGCCGCGGAGGGCGCGCGATCGGCCCGAGGTTATCTAGAGTCACCAAAGCGGCCGGGGCGGCCGGAGCCGCACCCGGATGGGTTTTGGATCTGATAAATGCACGCGTCCCCGACCCCCCGAGGGGAGCCGGGTCGGCGCTCGTTTGCATGTATTAGCTCTGGAATTGCCACAGTTATCCAAGTAGCGGGTGGAGCGATCAAAGGAACCATAACTGATTTAATGAGCCATTCGCAGTTTCACTGTACCGACCGTGTGCACTTAGACCTGCATGGCTTAATCTTTGAGACAAGCATATGCTACTGGCAGGATCAACCAGGTAAACCGCCCTGTAGGGGGGGAAGGAGAACCGCGAACACGCTGGCTTCCTACACACGGGTCTCGCTCCGCCCCGAGTGCGGCCCGGGTCGGCGGGCCGGGGGCTCGGGGACGGCGCGGCCGCTCATAGGGGGCGCGTGCGGAACCCTCCTCTCTCTCTGGGGGGGAGAAGGTGTGGCCGCTGGGTCGAGGCCGTAACCGGGAAAGGGTGCCTTTCGGGCGGGGGAGGCGCGGGTGCGAAGAGCCGGCTCGAAGACTGGGAGGGTGGGGGGATGTGTCGAGCCCCCCGATCCGCTCGCCGTCCGATCCGACCGACGCGACCGCGTCCTCCGCCCGCCGTGGCGGACGTTCGTTTCAGACGGGTCTTCTGAGTCTCCCGAGGTCGACGCGGCCTGCTTTCCCCGGAGGGAGGCCGCGTCTAGAGTCGACGCGCAGAGCGGGGAGGAGCAAGCTGCCCATAGCGGTCTCTCGACCGGGCAGGGGCCGTCCCCAGGCGCGTCCGAAGTTCCAATCGATCAGGCTAAACACCCCTCGCGTCGACGGCCCGGGAGGAGGGGGTGCGCTCCTCTCGGGCCCCGGGGGGTGGGCAACCCGGAGGCGCCCGTCACACGGAGATCCGTTACCTTGTCCGAGCGGGGCGTTTGTCCCCTCCTCGACAAAACCCCGAAGGCCCGTTTTAGGACCGTCTTGGCACCGACGGAAGCTCCGCCGCGCCCACCGATACCGTCTCGCCCCGGGCACGAAGCGCCCTCCCGGGTGACCGGCCCGGGAGGCGGGCCGTCCTGGTAAACTCTTTCGACTTCACGTTTAGGGACTCTGTCCCTTTTTTCCGGAGGGGGGCCTTTTCCTCCAGAGCGCCCTGGTTACCGCCTGCCTGCCGACCCCAGACGACGCATCCTCCCCAGGATGTCGGAAACCGATACCGAGCAACGCTTTTTTTTTTGGTCCGTCACCTTGTCCGAGCGGGGCTCTCGTCCCCTTCCTCGACAAAACCCCGAAGGCCCGTTTTAGGACCGTCTCGGCACCGACGGGTGCTCCGTTCACGCCCACCGATACCGTCTCGCCCCGGGTCCGAGGCACCCACCCAGGTCACCGGCCATGGAGACGGGCCGGCCCTGGGGAACTCTTTCGACTTCACGTTTACGGACTCTGTCCTTTTTTTCCGGAGGGGGGGCCTTTTCCTCCAGAGCGCCCTGGTGACCGCCTGCCTGCCTGCCTGCCGACCCCAGATGACGCATCCCCGCCTGGATGTCAGAAACCGATACCGAGCACCATTTTTTAGCCCGTCGCCTTGTCCGATTGGGGCGCTTGTCCCCTTCCTCGACAAAACCCCGAAGGCCCGTCTCAGGACCACCTCGGCACCGACGGGGGCTCCGCCAGGCAGACGCATTCGCTCGTGCCCGAAAACGAGGCGCTCTCCCCGGTCGCCAGCCGGGGGAGGTTCGTTAGCATTGGGAATCTCGTTCGCACGCAACAGCACGGACACTCGCCGTTTACCCAGACCGACCGTTCGACAAGCATATGCCTGGGGTGCACTTTTTCCATAAAACCAGCCCGTCTTTTCCTGGAGGTCTCGTACTTCCAGAGCTCCGACGGGGGCGCAGTCTGGATTTTATATGCCCACCCAGAGCGAGTCTGAGTGGGACTCACGACGGTCTGATCAATGGTAGGGGGTGCTCTGTGTTTTGCACCACCACACTTGCCCTCTTCCATACAGCCCCGAAGGCCCGTTTTAGGACCGTCTTCCCTCCAGGTCGAGCTCCAGGGGGTGTCGGGCGAATCTGACTCTGGCCCAGGACGGGGCCACCCTCCCTGGGCTGGCCAGGGAGGTCTGAGACCATGGAGCTTTAGAACCACACCACGTCATTGGACTTAGTCGATTTTACTCAAATTTTTTGGCACCAGAGCCGGACCCCGCCACGCGCGCCGGGCTCGTGCCCAGGAAAGACGCACCCTGCCTGGGGTGCACTTTACATAAAACCGGCCTGTCTTTTCCTGGAGGTCTCGTACTTCCAGAGCTCCGACGGGGGGGCGTAGTCTGGATTTTATATGCCCACCCAGAGCGAGTCTGAGTGGGACTCACGACGGTCTGATCAATGGTAGGGGGTGCTCTGTGTTTTGCACCACCACACTTGCCCTCTTCCATACAGCCCCGAAGGCCCGTTTTAGGACCGTCTTCCCTCCAGGTCGAGCTCCAGGGGGTGTCGGGCGAATCTGACTCTGGCCCAGGACGGGCCACCCTCCCTGGGCTGGCCAGGGAGGTCTGAGACCATGGGGCTTTGAACCCACGTCACGCCATTGGACTTAGTCGATTTTTCTCAATTTTTTTGGCACCAGAGCCGGACCCCGCCACGTGCGCCGGGCTCGTGCCCAGGAAAGATGCACCCTGCCTGGGGTGCACTTTTCAGAAAACCAGCCTGTCTTTTCCTGGAGGTCTCGTACTTCCAGAGCTCCGACGGGGCGTAGTCTGGATTTTATATGCCCACCCAGAGTGAGTCTGAGTGGGACTCACGACGGTCTGATCGCTGGTAGGGGTCCTCTGTGTTTGCCACCACCACGCTTCCCCCTCTCTCATACATCCCCGAAGGCCCGTTTTAGGACCGTCTTCGCTCCAGGCGGAGCTCCAGGGGTGGCGGGCGAATCTGAATCTGGCCCAGGACGGGCCACCCTCCCTGGGCTGGCCAGGGAGGTCTGAGGGCATGGAGCTTTGGAACCACACCACGTTATTGGACTCTGTCTATTTTTTCCCCCAAACTTTGGCACCAGAGCCGGACCACCACACCATGTGCGCTGGGCTCGTGCCCAGGAAAAGATGCACCCTGCCTGGGGTGCACTTTTCAGAAAACCAGCCTGTCTTTTCCTGGAGGTCTCGTAACTTCCAGAGCTCCAGCGCGGCGTAATCTGGATTTTTACATGCCCACCCAGAGTGACTCTGAGTGGGACTCACGACGGTCTGATCGCTGGTAGGGGGTCCTCTGTGTTTGCCACCACCACGCTTCCCCTCTCTCATACATCCCCGAAGGCCCGTTTTAGGACCGTCTTCGCTCCAGGCGGAGCTCCAGGGGTGGCGGGCGAATCTGAATCTGGCCCAGGACGGGCCACCCTCCCTGGGCTGGCCAGGGAGGTCTGAGGGCATGGAGGTTTGGAGCCACCGCACATTTTTTGTACTTTGTCGTTTTTCGAGATCTGGGCTTCAGAGTCGAGCCCAGGCTCCGTTTCAAGGTGGGCATTGGGCTTCGTTCTTGCCCAGGAGACCCGCACCCTGCCTGGGATGCACTTTTCAGAGAAACCGGGCCGCCTTTTCCTGGAGGTTCTCGTGTTTTTCAGAGCTCCACCACAGCAGAGATTGAATCCTCTTCCCCAGCCAGAGTGCACCCTCTCTGGCTTGGGTGAGTGCCTTGAGTGCCCTGGAGGTCCGAACCAACAGCACGTTTATGGACTTTGTCTATTTTTCCAAATTCGACTCCAGAGTCAAGCCGGCCAAGGGGCTCTCTGAAGGCCCCTCTCTCCCTCCCTCATCCTCTACAAGAGCCCCATGGTCCGTTTTAGGACCGTCTTCGCTCCAGGCGGAGCTCCAGGGGTGGCGGGGGAAATCTGAGTCTGGCCCAGGACGGGCCACCCTCCCTGGGCTGGCCAGGGAGGTCTGAGGGCATGGAGGTTTGGAGCCACCGCACCTTTTTGTACTTTGTCGTTTTTCGAGATCTGGGCTTCAGAGTCGAGCCCAGGCTCCGTTTCAAGGTGGGCATTGGGCTTCGTTCTTGCCCAGGAGACCCGCACCCTGCCTGGGATGCACTTTTCAGAGAAACCGGGCCGTCTTTTCCCTGGAGGTTTTCGTGTTTTTCAGAGCTCCACCACAGCAGAGATTGAATCTGCTTCCCCAGCCAGAGTGCACCCTCTCTGGCTTGGGTGAGTGGTGCCTTGAGTGGCCAGGGCCAACATCACCCACGGGCATCGGGCTTTATTCGTGCCCATGAGACCCGCACCCTGCCTGGGATGCACTTTTCAGAGAAACCGGGCCGTCTTTTCCTGGAGGTTTCGCGTTTTTCCAGAGCTCCACCACAGCAGAGATTGAATCTGCTTCCCCAGCCAGAGTGCACCCTCTCTGGCTTGGGTGAGTGCCTTGAGTGGCCAGGGCCAACATCACCCACGGGGCATCGGGCTTTATTCGTGCCCAGGAGACCCGCACCCTGCCTGGGATGCACTTTTCAGAGAAATCGGGCCGTCTTTTCCTGGAGGTTTCGCGTTTTTCCAGAGCTCCACCACAGCAGAGATTGAATCTGCTTCCCCAGCCAGAGTGCACCCTCTCTGGCTTGGGTGAGTGCCTTGAGTGGCCAGGGCCAACATCACCCACGGGCATCGGGCTTTATTCGTGCCCATGAGACCCGCACCCTGCCTGGGATGCACTTTTCAGAGAAATCGGGCCGTCTTTTCCTGGAGGTTTCGCGTTTTTCCAGAGCTCCACCACAGCAGAGATTGAATCTGCTTCCCCAGCCAGAGTGCACCCTCTCTGGCTTGGGTGAGTGCCTTGAGTGGCCAGGGCCAAAATCACCCACGGGGCATCGGGCTTTATTCGTGCCCAGGAGACCCGCACCCTGCCTGGGATGCACTTTTCAGAGAAATCGGGCCGTCTTTTCCTGGAGGTTTCGCGTTTTT
Organism: Pimephales promelas; assembly: GCF_988280905.1. Classification (NCBI taxonomy): domain Eukaryota; kingdom Metazoa; phylum Chordata; class Actinopteri; order Cypriniformes; family Leuciscidae; genus Pimephales; species Pimephales promelas. The sequence continues at coordinate 51,123,532 of NC_142770.1, read as the reverse complement.
CCAGAGCTCCACCACAGCAGAGATTGAATCTGCTTCCCCAGCCAGAGTGCACCCTCTCTGGCTTGGGTGAGTGCCTTGAGTGGCCAGGGCCAACATCACCCACGGGGCATCGGGCTTTATTCGTGCCCAGGAGACCCGCACCCTGCCTGGGATGCAGATCGGTTTGTGTGAGTCCTGGTTGGGTGAGCGTTACCCTTCTACATCACCCCCAAGGCCCGTTTTAGGACCGTCTCGGCTCCGGGCGGACAGCCGGGGGGCAGGGGGCGAATCTGCCTCCGGCCCGGGTCGGAGCTCCCTCCCCGGGGCCGTGCGTGGAGACCCGTCGCGCCCGGAGCTCCCGTGCAACCCCACGTTTTGGACTTGGGTTTTGGAGCGAGCGAGCGGGGTCGAACCCCGGGGGCCGAGCCGCCACGGAGTCCCCGAGCCCCGGGGACGAAGCCCCGGGAGCGAGGTCCCTCCGTGGAGGCGCGAGCCCCCAGGGCCCGGCCGCCCGCCCGGGGAGGAGAGCGCACGCTCCCCTACCCCTCAAAACCCACGTGGCTGGTTGCAGCAGACCCTGTGCACCGGAGGTTCCTCCAGGAGCGCGGGGCTGGGTGCTCTAAGCCCAAGTCATACAGGCAACCATGCCTCCCCGGGACTCCCCCTGCGAGCGGCGGCTGTTTGAAGGACGGTAACCCCACTGCACGGGGCTTCAAACGACCGTAGCTCGCCGAAGGCGGCTCCGATCGACGCCAAATTTTTATGGGCTGGAGAACGGGACGAGACCTTTCGAATGAGACCGCCCCCAGCCCCGTGGGCCCCCGGGGGCCCGAGATACGGGCCCCCAAAGCGCCCCGGAAGCGGAAAAACGCAAATATCTCGCCGAAAACTCGACGTGCCCGGCCGAGGCCGGGCTCATTCGAACCGTCTCGCCGAGCTGAACGCGTCCATATGCGTTTCGTCGTTTTTGGTCGAGTATTCGCGGAGATATCGGCCGAAAACCCTCGGCCGCGCTCTGAAATGGCGCCCGCCGATGACGTCACGATCCCGGGAGAAAATCGCCCGTATCTCCGCGACGCGAAGGCCCAGAGAGCTCAAATTTGGGTGGCGAGGTCCCACGGGGGCCCTCGCTCGAACCAGGGCGGCGGCGGGCCCCGGGGACGCCCCCTACCGGATCGCCGTTCGCCGGGACCCCCGACTTTGAACGGCTATAACTCGGGGACCCGGGCGAGTTGGACCTCGTGGGTGGGCTCTTTCGAAAGGCCCCGTCCGGCACTACGGTCGATTCGAGTTTGGGGAAGATTGGCCCAGGGGTTCGCGAGATATAAGCCAAAAAACGCCGCGCCTTTGACCGGGCCTAACTCCCTGACCCCGAGGCCCCCGGGGACGCGGGTGGCCTCTTTGGATAGGGCCCCTCGAGGCCTACGGAAGACCCGAGTTTGAAATTTTTTCGCCCGGCCGTCTTCGAGATATCGGCGAAAAACGGAATCTTCCCGTCCGGTGGGTGGGTGTGGGTGTCTCCGGGGGGCGGGGGGACTTCCAGGACCCCGGGGGGGGGGCCACCTGGCCGTGCCCGAGGACGGTGCACCTCCCTGGGTGTGCCGTCAGAGCCTCCGGGGCCCCGGAAGTCCCCGCCCGCTGCACGTTTTCGGACTTTGAGGGATTTTCGGGCCCGGAAAAGGGCCCCGAATTCGAACGCACGTAGCTCGGGGACCCGGGGGCCCAGAGACACCGGACTCGGGTCAAGTGTGGCGTCCCGGCGGGCCCCTCGCAAAGAGCCCGCCCCCGAGCTCCGGGGCCCCCGGGTCCCGGAGAAAAGGGGCCCGACGTGTCGGGGGGGCGCCCGGGAAGGAAAGGTCCCAGGGGCCCGGGGGAGGCGGGTTCCGAGAGGGCCCGTGGGGAGCCCCCGACACCCGAAAGGGCGAGCCGCTGGGACCTCCCCTCTCCGAGATACGGGCCGTTTTCTCCGAAAGTCGCCCGCGCGTAACGGGGCCCATCTCGGGACCGGGAGGTCCCAGCGGCTCGCGGCGGCGGGTGCGGGGCCCGCTCTCGGGGACCTTGCTCCTCCCGCCGTCCCGAGCCACGGGGACCTTCCGGTCCCGAGATACGGCCACTTCCTGTCCAGCTTTGACCGGGTGTAACTCGAAAAGTAAGCCGAGTTGGGGCTCCACACTCGGGGCTATTGGGGGCCTCTGGGAGGGCCCCACACGCCGGGTGTATGGGGCCCCAACTCGGCTTGGTTCCGGAGATATGGCCCTTTAAAGTTTCAACTTTGACCGGCTGTAACTCGAAAAGTGAGCCGAGTTGGGGCTCCACACTCGGGGGTATTGGGGGCCTCTAGGAGGGCCCCCCACGCCGGGTGTATGGGGCCCCAACTCGGCTTGGTTCCGGAGATATGGCCCTTTAAAGTTTCAACTTTGACCGGCTGTAACTCGAAAAGTGAGCCGAGTTGGGGCTCCACACTCGGGGGTATTGGGGGCCTCTAGGAGGGCCCCCCACGCCGGGTGTATGGGGCCCCAACTCGGCTTGGTTCCGGAGATATGGCCCTTTAAAGTTTCAACTTTGACCGGCTGTAACTCGAAAAGTAAGCCGAGTTGGGGCTCCACACTCGGGGGTATTGGGGGCCTCTAGGAGGGCCCCCCACGCCGGGTGTATGGGGCCCCAACTCGGCTTGGTTCCGGAGATATGGCCCTTTAAAGTTTCAACTTTGACCGGCTGTAACTCGAAAAGTAAGCCGAGTTGGGGCTCCACACTCGGGGGTATTGGGGGCCTCTAGGAGGGCCCCCCACGCCGGGTGTATGGGGCCCCAACTCGGCTTGGTTCCGGAGATATGGCCCTTTAAAGTTTCAACTTTGACCGGCTGTAACTCGAAAAGTAAGCCGAGTTGGGGCTCCACACTCGGGGGTATTGGGGGCCTCTAGGAGGGCCCCCCACGCCGGGTGTATGGGGCCCCAACTCGGCTTGGTTCCGGAGATATGCCCGTTTGAAGTTGCAACTTCTACCCAGTCTAATAATCCCAAAATAATAATTAAATAAAAAAAAAAATAATAATAAAAATAAAAATAAGCCGAGTTGGGGCTCCACACTCTGGGCCTGGGGGGCACCACTAGGAGATCCCCCTGTGCCCAGAGCGTGGAGCCCCGAATCGGCTTTCCACACCACTCACACCGGTTTCTGACTACCTTAAGAGAGTCATTGTTAGTCGCGCAGTTTACCCGACTCTGGGAACCGGGGCTTTGGGCTTGGGGGAGACCCACCGCTCGCCCCCTAACACGTCGGGGGGGACCAGGGGGCACCCGCCTGGACCCCCTCAGCCCCACTTCGGAGAACCAGAACGCTGGCCAGGGACCCCCACGGCGGTTGAAGTTTGAACTTCTACCCGGTGCATCCCGAAAAATTGAAAAAATAAAATAAAATAAGATAATAATAATAATAATAATAATAATTTTAAAAAAAATAAGCCGAGTTGGGGCTCCACACTCTGGGCCTGGGGTGGACCACTAGGAGATCCCCCTGTGCCCAGAGCGTGGAGCCCCAACTCGGCTTTCCACACCACTCACACCGGTTCCTGCCTACCTTAAGAGAGTCAAAGTTACTCCCGCAGTTTACCCGACTCTGGGAACCGGGGCTTTGGGCTTGGGGGAGACCCACCGCTCGCCCCCTAACACGTCGGGGGGACCAGGGGGCACCCGCCTGGACCACCTCCTGCCCGACTCGGAGAACCAGAGCTCTGGCCAGGGGACCCCCACGGCGGTTGAAGTTTGAACTTCTACCCGGTGCATCCCGAAAAATTGAAAAAATAAAATAAAATAAGATAAAAAAAAAAATAATAATAATAATAATAATTTTAAAAAAAAAATAAGCCGAGTTGGGGCTCCACACTCTGGGCCTGGGGTGGACCACTAGGAGATCCACCTGTGCCCAGAACATGGAGCCCCAACTCGGCTTTCCACACCACTCACACCGGTTCCTGCCTACCTTAAGAGAGTCAAAGTTACTCCCGCAGTTTACCCGACTCTGGGAACCGGGGCTTTGGGCTTGGGGGAGACCCACCGCTTGCCCCCTAACACGTCGGGGGGACCAGGGGGCACCCGCCTGGACCACCTCCTGCCCGACTCGGAGAACCAGAGCCCTGGGCAGGGACCCCCATCGCCGTACCCCCTCCTGCCCGACTCGGAGAACCAGAGCCCTGGGCAGGGACCCCCACCGCCGTACCCCCTCCTGCCCGACTCGGAGAACCAGAGCCCTGGGCAGGGACCCCCACCGCCGTACACCCTCCTGCCCGACTCGGAGAACCAGAGCCCTGGGCAGGGACCCCCACCGCCGTACACCCCTCTGCCCGACTCGGAGAACCAGAGCCCTGGGCAGGGACCCCCACCGCCGTACCCCCTCCTGCCCGACTCGGAGAACCAGAGCCCTGGGCAGGGACCCCCACCGCCGTACCCCCTCCTGCCCGACTCGGAGAACCAGAGCCCTGGGCAGGGACCCCCACCGCCGTACACCCTCCTGCCCGACTCGGAGAACCAGAGCCCTGGGCAGGGACCCCCACCGCCGTACACCCCTCTGCCCGACTCGGAGAACCAGAGCCCTGGGCAGGGACCCCCACCGCCGTACACCCTCCTGCCCGACTCGGAGAACCAGAGCCCTGGGCAGGGACCCCCACCGCCGTACACCCTCCTGCCCGACTCGGAGAACCAGAGCCCTGGGCAGGGACCCCCACCGCCGTACACCCCTCTGCCCGACTCGGAGAACCAGAGCCCTGGGCAGGGACCCCCACCGCCGTACACCCCTCTGCCCGACTCGGAGAACCAGAGCCCTGGGCAGGGACCCCCACCGCCGTACACCCC
>NC_142770.1:51101206-51108706 GCF_988280905.1 Pimephales promelas | reverse complement strand
CCTGGGCTGGCCAGGGAGGTCTGAGACCATGGGGCTTTGAACCCACGTCACGCCATTGGACTTAGTCGATTTTTCTCAATTTTTTTGGCACCAGAGCCGGACCCCGCCACGTGCGCCGGGCTCGTGCCCAGGAAAGATGCACCCTGCCTGGGGTGCACTTTTCAGAAAACCAGCCTGTCTTTTCCTGGAGGTCTCGTACTTCCAGAGCTCCGACGGGGCGTAGTCTGGATTTTATATGCCCACCCAGAGTGAGTCTGAGTGGGACTCACGACGGTCTGATCGCTGGTAGGGGTCCTCTGTGTTTGCCACCACCACGCTTCCCCCTCTCTCATACATCCCCGAAGGCCCGTTTTAGGACCGTCTTCGCTCCAGGCGGAGCTCCAGGGGTGGCGGGCGAATCTGAATCTGGCCCAGGACGGGCCACCCTCCCTGGGCTGGCCAGGGAGGTCTGAGGGCATGGAGCTTTGGAACCACACCACGTTATTGGACTCTGTCTATTTTTTCCCCCAAACTTTGGCACCAGAGCCGGACCACCACACCATGTGCGCTGGGCTCGTGCCCAGGAAAAGATGCACCCTGCCTGGGGTGCACTTTTCAGAAAACCAGCCTGTCTTTTCCTGGAGGTCTCGTAACTTCCAGAGCTCCAGCGCGGCGTAATCTGGATTTTTACATGCCCACCCAGAGTGACTCTGAGTGGGACTCACGACGGTCTGATCGCTGGTAGGGGGTCCTCTGTGTTTGCCACCACCACGCTTCCCCTCTCTCATACATCCCCGAAGGCCCGTTTTAGGACCGTCTTCGCTCCAGGCGGAGCTCCAGGGGTGGCGGGCGAATCTGAATCTGGCCCAGGACGGGCCACCCTCCCTGGGCTGGCCAGGGAGGTCTGAGGGCATGGAGGTTTGGAGCCACCGCACATTTTTTGTACTTTGTCGTTTTTCGAGATCTGGGCTTCAGAGTCGAGCCCAGGCTCCGTTTCAAGGTGGGCATTGGGCTTCGTTCTTGCCCAGGAGACCCGCACCCTGCCTGGGATGCACTTTTCAGAGAAACCGGGCCGCCTTTTCCTGGAGGTTCTCGTGTTTTTCAGAGCTCCACCACAGCAGAGATTGAATCCTCTTCCCCAGCCAGAGTGCACCCTCTCTGGCTTGGGTGAGTGCCTTGAGTGCCCTGGAGGTCCGAACCAACAGCACGTTTATGGACTTTGTCTATTTTTCCAAATTCGACTCCAGAGTCAAGCCGGCCAAGGGGCTCTCTGAAGGCCCCTCTCTCCCTCCCTCATCCTCTACAAGAGCCCCATGGTCCGTTTTAGGACCGTCTTCGCTCCAGGCGGAGCTCCAGGGGTGGCGGGGGAAATCTGAGTCTGGCCCAGGACGGGCCACCCTCCCTGGGCTGGCCAGGGAGGTCTGAGGGCATGGAGGTTTGGAGCCACCGCACCTTTTTGTACTTTGTCGTTTTTCGAGATCTGGGCTTCAGAGTCGAGCCCAGGCTCCGTTTCAAGGTGGGCATTGGGCTTCGTTCTTGCCCAGGAGACCCGCACCCTGCCTGGGATGCACTTTTCAGAGAAACCGGGCCGTCTTTTCCCTGGAGGTTTTCGTGTTTTTCAGAGCTCCACCACAGCAGAGATTGAATCTGCTTCCCCAGCCAGAGTGCACCCTCTCTGGCTTGGGTGAGTGGTGCCTTGAGTGGCCAGGGCCAACATCACCCACGGGCATCGGGCTTTATTCGTGCCCATGAGACCCGCACCCTGCCTGGGATGCACTTTTCAGAGAAACCGGGCCGTCTTTTCCTGGAGGTTTCGCGTTTTTCCAGAGCTCCACCACAGCAGAGATTGAATCTGCTTCCCCAGCCAGAGTGCACCCTCTCTGGCTTGGGTGAGTGCCTTGAGTGGCCAGGGCCAACATCACCCACGGGGCATCGGGCTTTATTCGTGCCCAGGAGACCCGCACCCTGCCTGGGATGCACTTTTCAGAGAAATCGGGCCGTCTTTTCCTGGAGGTTTCGCGTTTTTCCAGAGCTCCACCACAGCAGAGATTGAATCTGCTTCCCCAGCCAGAGTGCACCCTCTCTGGCTTGGGTGAGTGCCTTGAGTGGCCAGGGCCAACATCACCCACGGGCATCGGGCTTTATTCGTGCCCATGAGACCCGCACCCTGCCTGGGATGCACTTTTCAGAGAAATCGGGCCGTCTTTTCCTGGAGGTTTCGCGTTTTTCCAGAGCTCCACCACAGCAGAGATTGAATCTGCTTCCCCAGCCAGAGTGCACCCTCTCTGGCTTGGGTGAGTGCCTTGAGTGGCCAGGGCCAAAATCACCCACGGGGCATCGGGCTTTATTCGTGCCCAGGAGACCCGCACCCTGCCTGGGATGCACTTTTCAGAGAAATCGGGCCGTCTTTTCCTGGAGGTTTCGCGTTTTTCCAGAGCTCCACCACAGCAGAGATTGAATCTGCTTCCCCAGCCAGAGTGCACCCTCTCTGGCTTGGGTGAGTGCCTTGAGTGGCCAGGGCCAACATCACCCACGGGGCATCGGGCTTTATTCGTGCCCAGGAGACCCGCACCCTGCCTGGGATGCAGATCGGTTTGTGTGAGTCCTGGTTGGGTGAGCGTTACCCTTCTACATCACCCCCAAGGCCCGTTTTAGGACCGTCTCGGCTCCGGGCGGACAGCCGGGGGGCAGGGGGCGAATCTGCCTCCGGCCCGGGTCGGAGCTCCCTCCCCGGGGCCGTGCGTGGAGACCCGTCGCGCCCGGAGCTCCCGTGCAACCCCACGTTTTGGACTTGGGTTTTGGAGCGAGCGAGCGGGGTCGAACCCCGGGGGCCGAGCCGCCACGGAGTCCCCGAGCCCCGGGGACGAAGCCCCGGGAGCGAGGTCCCTCCGTGGAGGCGCGAGCCCCCAGGGCCCGGCCGCCCGCCCGGGGAGGAGAGCGCACGCTCCCCTACCCCTCAAAACCCACGTGGCTGGTTGCAGCAGACCCTGTGCACCGGAGGTTCCTCCAGGAGCGCGGGGCTGGGTGCTCTAAGCCCAAGTCATACAGGCAACCATGCCTCCCCGGGACTCCCCCTGCGAGCGGCGGCTGTTTGAAGGACGGTAACCCCACTGCACGGGGCTTCAAACGACCGTAGCTCGCCGAAGGCGGCTCCGATCGACGCCAAATTTTTATGGGCTGGAGAACGGGACGAGACCTTTCGAATGAGACCGCCCCCAGCCCCGTGGGCCCCCGGGGGCCCGAGATACGGGCCCCCAAAGCGCCCCGGAAGCGGAAAAACGCAAATATCTCGCCGAAAACTCGACGTGCCCGGCCGAGGCCGGGCTCATTCGAACCGTCTCGCCGAGCTGAACGCGTCCATATGCGTTTCGTCGTTTTTGGTCGAGTATTCGCGGAGATATCGGCCGAAAACCCTCGGCCGCGCTCTGAAATGGCGCCCGCCGATGACGTCACGATCCCGGGAGAAAATCGCCCGTATCTCCGCGACGCGAAGGCCCAGAGAGCTCAAATTTGGGTGGCGAGGTCCCACGGGGGCCCTCGCTCGAACCAGGGCGGCGGCGGGCCCCGGGGACGCCCCCTACCGGATCGCCGTTCGCCGGGACCCCCGACTTTGAACGGCTATAACTCGGGGACCCGGGCGAGTTGGACCTCGTGGGTGGGCTCTTTCGAAAGGCCCCGTCCGGCACTACGGTCGATTCGAGTTTGGGGAAGATTGGCCCAGGGGTTCGCGAGATATAAGCCAAAAAACGCCGCGCCTTTGACCGGGCCTAACTCCCTGACCCCGAGGCCCCCGGGGACGCGGGTGGCCTCTTTGGATAGGGCCCCTCGAGGCCTACGGAAGACCCGAGTTTGAAATTTTTTCGCCCGGCCGTCTTCGAGATATCGGCGAAAAACGGAATCTTCCCGTCCGGTGGGTGGGTGTGGGTGTCTCCGGGGGGCGCTTCCAGGACCCCGGGGGGGGGGCCACCTGGCCGTGCCCGAGGACGGTGCACCTCCCTGGGTGTGCCGTCAGAGCCTCCGGGGCCCCGGAAGTCCCCGCCCGCTGCACGTTTTCGGACTTTGAGGGATTTTCGGGCCCGGAAAAGGGCCCCGAATTCGAACGCACGTAGCTCGGGGACCCGGGGGCCCAGAGACACCGGACTCGGGTCAAGTGTGGCGTCCCGGCGGGCCCCTCGCAAAGAGCCCGCCCCCGAGCTCCGGGGCCCCCGGGTCCCGGAGAAAAGGGGCCCGACGTGTCGGGGGGGCGCCCGGGAAGGAAAGGTCCCAGGGGCCCGGGGGAGGCGGGTTCCGAGAGGGCCCGTGGGGAGCCCCCGACACCCGAAAGGGCGAGCCGCTGGGACCTCCCCTCTCCGAGATACGGGCCGTTTTCTCCGAAAGTCGCCCGCGCGTAACGGGGCCCATCTCGGGACCGGGAGGTCCCAGCGGCTCGCGGCGGCGGGTGCGGGGCCCGCTCTCGGGGACCTTGCTCCTCCCGCCGTCCCGAGCCACGGGGACCTTCCGGTCCCGAGATACGGCCACTTCCTGTCCAGCTTTGACCGGGTGTAACTCGAAAAGTAAGCCGAGTTGGGGCTCCACACTCGGGGCTATTGGGGGCCTCTGGGAGGGCCCCACACGCCGGGTGTATGGGGCCCCAACTCGGCTTGGTTCCGGAGATATGGCCCTTTAAAGTTTCAACTTTGACCGGCTGTAACTCGAAAAGTGAGCCGAGTTGGGGCTCCACACTCGGGGGTATTGGGGGCCTCTAGGAGGGCCCCCCACGCCGGGTGTATGGGGCCCCAACTCGGCTTGGTTCCGGAGATATGGCCCTTTAAAGTTTCAACTTTGACCGGCTGTAACTCGAAAAGTGAGCCGAGTTGGGGCTCCACACTCGGGGGTATTGGGGGCCTCTAGGAGGGCCCCCCACGCCGGGTGTATGGGGCCCCAACTCGGCTTGGTTCCGGAGATATGGCCCTTTAAAGTTTCAACTTTGACCGGCTGTAACTCGAAAAGTAAGCCGAGTTGGGGCTCCACACTCGGGGGTATTGGGGGCCTCTAGGAGGGCCCCCCACGCCGGGTGTATGGGGCCCCAACTCGGCTTGGTTCCGGAGATATGGCCCTTTAAAGTTTCAACTTTGACCGGCTGTAACTCGAAAAGTAAGCCGAGTTGGGGCTCCACACTCGGGGGTATTGGGGGCCTCTAGGAGGGCCCCCCACGCCGGGTGTATGGGGCCCCAACTCGGCTTGGTTCCGGAGATATGGCCCTTTAAAGTTTCAACTTTGACCGGCTGTAACTCGAAAAGTAAGCCGAGTTGGGGCTCCACACTCGGGGGTATTGGGGGCCTCTAGGAGGGCCCCCCACGCCGGGTGTATGGGGCCCCAACTCGGCTTGGTTCCGGAGATATGCCCGTTTGAAGTTGCAACTTCTACCCAGTCTAATAATCCCAAAATAATAATTAAATAAAAAAAAAAATAATAATAAAAATAAAAATAAGCCGAGTTGGGGCTCCACACTCTGGGCCTGGGGGGCACCACTAGGAGATCCCCCTGTGCCCAGAGCGTGGAGCCCCGAATCGGCTTTCCACACCACTCACACCGGTTTCTGACTACCTTAAGAGAGTCATTGTTAGTCGCGCAGTTTACCCGACTCTGGGAACCGGGGCTTTGGGCTTGGGGGAGACCCACCGCTCGCCCCCTAACACGTCGGGGGGGACCAGGGGGCACCCGCCTGGACCCCCTCAGCCCCACTTCGGAGAACCAGAACGCTGGCCAGGGACCCCCACGGCGGTTGAAGTTTGAACTTCTACCCGGTGCATCCCGAAAAATTGAAAAAATAAAATAAAATAAGATAATAATAATAATAATAATAATAATTTTAAAAAAAATAAGCCGAGTTGGGGCTCCACACTCTGGGCCTGGGGTGGACCACTAGGAGATCCCCCTGTGCCCAGAGCGTGGAGCCCCAACTCGGCTTTCCACACCACTCACACCGGTTCCTGCCTACCTTAAGAGAGTCAAAGTTACTCCCGCAGTTTACCCGACTCTGGGAACCGGGGCTTTGGGCTTGGGGGAGACCCACCGCTCGCCCCCTAACACGTCGGGGGGACCAGGGGGCACCCGCCTGGACCACCTCCTGCCCGACTCGGAGAACCAGAGCTCTGGCCAGGGGACCCCCACGGCGGTTGAAGTTTGAACTTCTACCCGGTGCATCCCGAAAAATTGAAAAAATAAAATAAAATAAGATAAAAAAAAAAATAATAATAATAATAATAATTTTAAAAAAAAAATAAGCCGAGTTGGGGCTCCACACTCTGGGCCTGGGGTGGACCACTAGGAGATCCACCTGTGCCCAGAACATGGAGCCCCAACTCGGCTTTCCACACCACTCACACCGGTTCCTGCCTACCTTAAGAGAGTCAAAGTTACTCCCGCAGTTTACCCGACTCTGGGAACCGGGGCTTTGGGCTTGGGGGAGACCCACCGCTTGCCCCCTAACACGTCGGGGGGACCAGGGGGCACCCGCCTGGACCACCTCCTGCCCGACTCGGAGAACCAGAGCCCTGGGCAGGGACCCCCATCGCCGTACCCCCTCCTGCCCGACTCGGAGAACCAGAGCCCTGGGCAGGGACCCCCACCGCCGTACCCCCTCCTGCCCGACTCGGAGAACCAGAGCCCTGGGCAGGGACCCCCACCGCCGTACACCCTCCTGCCCGACTCGGAGAACCAGAGCCCTGGGCAGGGACCCCCACCGCCGTACACCCCTCTGCCCGACTCGGAGAACCAGAGCCCTGGGCAGGGACCCCCACCGCCGTACCCCCTCCTGCCCGACTCGGAGAACCAGAGCCCTGGGCAGGGACCCCCACCGCCGTACCCCCTCCTGCCCGACTCGGAGAACCAGAGCCCTGGGCAGGGACCCCCACCGCCGTACACCCTCCTGCCCGACTCGGAGAACCAGAGCCCTGGGCAGGGACCCCCACCGCCGTACACCCCTCTGCCCGACTCGGAGAACCAGAGCCCTGGGCAGGGACCCCCACCGCCGTACACCCTCCTGCCCGACTCGGAGAACCAGAGCCCTGGGCAGGGACCCCCACCGCCGTACACCCTCCTGCCCGACTCGGAGAACCAGAGCCCTGGGCAGGGACCCCCACCGCCGTACACCCCTCTGCCCGACTCGGAGAACCAGAGCCCTGGGCAGGGACCCCCACCGCCGTACACCCCTCTGCCCGACTCGGAGAACCAGAGCCCTGGGCAGGGACCCCCACCGCCGTACACCCCTCTGCCCGACTCGGAGAACCAGAGCTCCTGCACAGCTCTGGCCTACACCCTCACCAGCCCACCGGCCGAACCCGGGGGTCCCACACTTAAGCCCGGGCATTACTGTCCCAGCCAGCCCGCGCGGCGAAAGAACCGAGCCACTGGTAACCCAAAATCGACTTAGGTTTTGGCCGGGTATTTTGCTTCCCCCGGTTCCCTAGGGCCGAGTGCCTCCGGCCTCTGCCCGACTCGGAGATCCAGAGCTCCGGGCAGGGACCCCCACGGCGGTCC
>NC_142770.1:51086206-51091206 GCF_988280905.1 Pimephales promelas | reverse complement strand
CGACGGTCTGATCGCTGGTAGGGGTCCTCTGTGTTTGCCACCACCACGCTTCCCCCTCTCTCATACATCCCCGAAGGCCCGTTTTAGGACCGTCTTCGCTCCAGGCGGAGCTCCAGGGGTGGCGGGCGAATCTGAATCTGGCCCAGGACGGGCCACCCTCCCTGGGCTGGCCAGGGAGGTCTGAGGGCATGGAGCTTTGGAACCACACCACGTTATTGGACTCTGTCTATTTTTTCCCCCAAACTTTGGCACCAGAGCCGGACCACCACACCATGTGCGCTGGGCTCGTGCCCAGGAAAAGATGCACCCTGCCTGGGGTGCACTTTTCAGAAAACCAGCCTGTCTTTTCCTGGAGGTCTCGTAACTTCCAGAGCTCCAGCGCGGCGTAATCTGGATTTTTACATGCCCACCCAGAGTGACTCTGAGTGGGACTCACGACGGTCTGATCGCTGGTAGGGGGTCCTCTGTGTTTGCCACCACCACGCTTCCCCTCTCTCATACATCCCCGAAGGCCCGTTTTAGGACCGTCTTCGCTCCAGGCGGAGCTCCAGGGGTGGCGGGCGAATCTGAATCTGGCCCAGGACGGGCCACCCTCCCTGGGCTGGCCAGGGAGGTCTGAGGGCATGGAGGTTTGGAGCCACCGCACATTTTTTGTACTTTGTCGTTTTTCGAGATCTGGGCTTCAGAGTCGAGCCCAGGCTCCGTTTCAAGGTGGGCATTGGGCTTCGTTCTTGCCCAGGAGACCCGCACCCTGCCTGGGATGCACTTTTCAGAGAAACCGGGCCGCCTTTTCCTGGAGGTTCTCGTGTTTTTCAGAGCTCCACCACAGCAGAGATTGAATCCTCTTCCCCAGCCAGAGTGCACCCTCTCTGGCTTGGGTGAGTGCCTTGAGTGCCCTGGAGGTCCGAACCAACAGCACGTTTATGGACTTTGTCTATTTTTCCAAATTCGACTCCAGAGTCAAGCCGGCCAAGGGGCTCTCTGAAGGCCCCTCTCTCCCTCCCTCATCCTCTACAAGAGCCCCATGGTCCGTTTTAGGACCGTCTTCGCTCCAGGCGGAGCTCCAGGGGTGGCGGGGGAAATCTGAGTCTGGCCCAGGACGGGCCACCCTCCCTGGGCTGGCCAGGGAGGTCTGAGGGCATGGAGGTTTGGAGCCACCGCACCTTTTTGTACTTTGTCGTTTTTCGAGATCTGGGCTTCAGAGTCGAGCCCAGGCTCCGTTTCAAGGTGGGCATTGGGCTTCGTTCTTGCCCAGGAGACCCGCACCCTGCCTGGGATGCACTTTTCAGAGAAACCGGGCCGTCTTTTCCCTGGAGGTTTTCGTGTTTTTCAGAGCTCCACCACAGCAGAGATTGAATCTGCTTCCCCAGCCAGAGTGCACCCTCTCTGGCTTGGGTGAGTGGTGCCTTGAGTGGCCAGGGCCAACATCACCCACGGGCATCGGGCTTTATTCGTGCCCATGAGACCCGCACCCTGCCTGGGATGCACTTTTCAGAGAAACCGGGCCGTCTTTTCCTGGAGGTTTCGCGTTTTTCCAGAGCTCCACCACAGCAGAGATTGAATCTGCTTCCCCAGCCAGAGTGCACCCTCTCTGGCTTGGGTGAGTGCCTTGAGTGGCCAGGGCCAACATCACCCACGGGGCATCGGGCTTTATTCGTGCCCAGGAGACCCGCACCCTGCCTGGGATGCACTTTTCAGAGAAATCGGGCCGTCTTTTCCTGGAGGTTTCGCGTTTTTCCAGAGCTCCACCACAGCAGAGATTGAATCTGCTTCCCCAGCCAGAGTGCACCCTCTCTGGCTTGGGTGAGTGCCTTGAGTGGCCAGGGCCAACATCACCCACGGGCATCGGGCTTTATTCGTGCCCATGAGACCCGCACCCTGCCTGGGATGCACTTTTCAGAGAAATCGGGCCGTCTTTTCCTGGAGGTTTCGCGTTTTTCCAGAGCTCCACCACAGCAGAGATTGAATCTGCTTCCCCAGCCAGAGTGCACCCTCTCTGGCTTGGGTGAGTGCCTTGAGTGGCCAGGGCCAAAATCACCCACGGGGCATCGGGCTTTATTCGTGCCCAGGAGACCCGCACCCTGCCTGGGATGCACTTTTCAGAGAAATCGGGCCGTCTTTTCCTGGAGGTTTCGCGTTTTTCCAGAGCTCCACCACAGCAGAGATTGAATCTGCTTCCCCAGCCAGAGTGCACCCTCTCTGGCTTGGGTGAGTGCCTTGAGTGGCCAGGGCCAACATCACCCACGGGGCATCGGGCTTTATTCGTGCCCAGGAGACCCGCACCCTGCCTGGGATGCAGATCGGTTTGTGTGAGTCCTGGTTGGGTGAGCGTTACCCTTCTACATCACCCCCAAGGCCCGTTTTAGGACCGTCTCGGCTCCGGGCGGACAGCCGGGGGGCAGGGGGCGAATCTGCCTCCGGCCCGGGTCGGAGCTCCCTCCCCGGGGCCGTGCGTGGAGACCCGTCGCGCCCGGAGCTCCCGTGCAACCCCACGTTTTGGACTTGGGTTTTGGAGCGAGCGAGCGGGGTCGAACCCCGGGGGCCGAGCCGCCACGGAGTCCCCGAGCCCCGGGGACGAAGCCCCGGGAGCGAGGTCCCTCCGTGGAGGCGCGAGCCCCCAGGGCCCGGCCGCCCGCCCGGGGAGGAGAGCGCACGCTCCCCTACCCCTCAAAACCCACGTGGCTGGTTGCAGCAGACCCTGTGCACCGGAGGTTCCTCCAGGAGCGCGGGGCTGGGTGCTCTAAGCCCAAGTCATACAGGCAACCATGCCTCCCCGGGACTCCCCCTGCGAGCGGCGGCTGTTTGAAGGACGGTAACCCCACTGCACGGGGCTTCAAACGACCGTAGCTCGCCGAAGGCGGCTCCGATCGACGCCAAATTTTTATGGGCTGGAGAACGGGACGAGACCTTTCGAATGAGACCGCCCCCAGCCCCGTGGGCCCCCGGGGGCCCGAGATACGGGCCCCCAAAGCGCCCCGGAAGCGGAAAAACGCAAATATCTCGCCGAAAACTCGACGTGCCCGGCCGAGGCCGGGCTCATTCGAACCGTCTCGCCGAGCTGAACGCGTCCATATGCGTTTCGTCGTTTTTGGTCGAGTATTCGCGGAGATATCGGCCGAAAACCCTCGGCCGCGCTCTGAAATGGCGCCCGCCGATGACGTCACGATCCCGGGAGAAAATCGCCCGTATCTCCGCGACGCGAAGGCCCAGAGAGCTCAAATTTGGGTGGCGAGGTCCCACGGGGGCCCTCGCTCGAACCAGGGCGGCGGCGGGCCCCGGGGACGCCCCCTACCGGATCGCCGTTCGCCGGGACCCCCGACTTTGAACGGCTATAACTCGGGGACCCGGGCGAGTTGGACCTCGTGGGTGGGCTCTTTCGAAAGGCCCCGTCCGGCACTACGGTCGATTCGAGTTTGGGGAAGATTGGCCCAGGGGTTCGCGAGATATAAGCCAAAAAACGCCGCGCCTTTGACCGGGCCTAACTCCCTGACCCCGAGGCCCCCGGGGACGCGGGTGGCCTCTTTGGATAGGGCCCCTCGAGGCCTACGGAAGACCCGAGTTTGAAATTTTTTCGCCCGGCCGTCTTCGAGATATCGGCGAAAAACGGAATCTTCCCGTCCGGTGGGTGGGTGTGGGTGTCTCCGGGGGGCGGGGGGACTTCCAGGACCCCGGGGGGGGGGCCACCTGGCCGTGCCCGAGGACGGTGCACCTCCCTGGGTGTGCCGTCAGAGCCTCCGGGGCCCCGGAAGTCCCCGCCCGCTGCACGTTTTCGGACTTTGAGGGATTTTCGGGCCCGGAAAAGGGCCCCGAATTCGAACGCACGTAGCTCGGGGACCCGGGGGCCCAGAGACACCGGACTCGGGTCAAGTGTGGCGTCCCGGCGGGCCCCTCGCAAAGAGCCCGCCCCCGAGCTCCGGGGCCCCCGGGTCCCGGAGAAAAGGGGCCCGACGTGTCGGGGGGGCGCCCGGGAAGGAAAGGTCCCAGGGGCCCGGGGGAGGCGGGTTCCGAGAGGGCCCGTGGGGAGCCCCCGACACCCGAAAGGGCGAGCCGCTGGGACCTCCCCTCTCCGAGATACGGGCCGTTTTCTCCGAAAGTCGCCCGCGCGTAACGGGGCCCATCTCGGGACCGGGAGGTCCCAGCGGCTCGCGGCGGCGGGTGCGGGGCCCGCTCTCGGGGACCTTGCTCCTCCCGCCGTCCCGAGCCACGGGGACCTTCCGGTCCCGAGATACGGCCACTTCCTGTCCAGCTTTGACCGGGTGTAACTCGAAAAGTAAGCCGAGTTGGGGCTCCACACTCGGGGCTATTGGGGGCCTCTGGGAGGGCCCCACACGCCGGGTGTATGGGGCCCCAACTCGGCTTGGTTCCGGAGATATGGCCCTTTAAAGTTTCAACTTTGACCGGCTGTAACTCGAAAAGTGAGCCGAGTTGGGGCTCCACACTCGGGGGTATTGGGGGCCTCTAGGAGGGCCCCCCACGCCGGGTGTATGGGGCCCCAACTCGGCTTGGTTCCGGAGATATGGCCCTTTAAAGTTTCAACTTTGACCGGCTGTAACTCGAAAAGTGAGCCGAGTTGGGGCTCCACACTCGGGGGTATTGGGGGCCTCTAGGAGGGCCCCCCACGCCGGGTGTATGGGGCCCCAACTCGGCTTGGTTCCGGAGATATGGCCCTTTAAAGTTTCAACTTTGACCGGCTGTAACTCGAAAAGTAAGCCGAGTTGGGGCTCCACACTCGGGGGTATTGGGGGCCTCTAGGAGGGCCCCCCACGCCGGGTGTATGGGGCCCCAACTCGGCTTGGTTCCGGAGATATGGCCCTTTAAAGTTTCAACTTTGACCGGCTGTAACTCGAAAAGTAAGCCGAGTTGGGGCTCCACACTCGGGGGTATTGGGGGCCTCTAGGAGGGCCCCCCACGCCGGGTGTATGGGGCCCCAACTCGGCTTGGTTCCGGAGATATGGCCCTTTAAAGTTTCAACTTTGACCGGCTGTAACTCGAAAAGTAAG
>NC_142770.1:51068706-51076206 GCF_988280905.1 Pimephales promelas | reverse complement strand
CGAGCCCCCCGATCCGCTCGCCGTCCGATCCGACCGACGCGACCGCGTCCTCCGCCCGCCGTGGCGGACGTTCGTTTCAGACGGGTCTTCTGAGTCTCCCGAGGTCGACGCGGCCTGCTTTCCCCGGAGGGAGGCCGCGTCTAGAGTCGACGCGCAGAGCGGGGAGGAGCAAGCTGCCCATAGCGGTCTCTCGACCGGGCAGGGGCCGTCCCCAGGCGCGTCCGAAGTTCCAATCGATCAGGCTAAACACCCCTCGCGTCGACGGCCCGGGAGGAGGGGGTGCGCTCCTCTCGGGCCCCGGGGGGTGGGCAACCCGGAGGCGCCCGTCACACGGAGATCCGTTACCTTGTCCGAGCGGGGCGTTTGTCCCCTCCTCGACAAAACCCCGAAGGCCCGTTTTAGGACCGTCTTGGCACCGACGGAAGCTCCGCCGCGCCCACCGATACCGTCTCGCCCCGGGCACGAAGCGCCCTCCCGGGTGACCGGCCCGGGAGGCGGGCCGTCCTGGTAAACTCTTTCGACTTCACGTTTAGGGACTCTGTCCCTTTTTTCCGGAGGGGGGCCTTTTCCTCCAGAGCGCCCTGGTTACCGCCTGCCTGCCGACCCCAGACGACGCATCCTCCCCAGGATGTCGGAAACCGATACCGAGCAACGCTTTTTTTTTTGGTCCGTCACCTTGTCCGAGCGGGGCTCTCGTCCCCTTCCTCGACAAAACCCCGAAGGCCCGTTTTAGGACCGTCTCGGCACCGACGGGTGCTCCGTTCACGCCCACCGATACCGTCTCGCCCCGGGTCCGAGGCACCCACCCAGGTCACCGGCCATGGAGACGGGCCGGCCCTGGGGAACTCTTTCGACTTCACGTTTACGGACTCTGTCCTTTTTTTCCGGAGGGGGGGCCTTTTCCTCCAGAGCGCCCTGGTGACCGCCTGCCTGCCTGCCTGCCGACCCCAGATGACGCATCCCCGCCTGGATGTCAGAAACCGATACCGAGCACCATTTTTTAGCCCGTCGCCTTGTCCGATTGGGGCGCTTGTCCCCTTCCTCGACAAAACCCCGAAGGCCCGTCTCAGGACCACCTCGGCACCGACGGGGGCTCCGCCAGGCAGACGCATTCGCTCGTGCCCGAAAACGAGGCGCTCTCCCCGGTCGCCAGCCGGGGGAGGTTCGTTAGCATTGGGAATCTCGTTCGCACGCAACAGCACGGACACTCGCCGTTTACCCAGACCGACCGTTCGACAAGCATATGCCTGGGGTGCACTTTTTCCATAAAACCAGCCCGTCTTTTCCTGGAGGTCTCGTACTTCCAGAGCTCCGACGGGGGCGCAGTCTGGATTTTATATGCCCACCCAGAGCGAGTCTGAGTGGGACTCACGACGGTCTGATCAATGGTAGGGGGTGCTCTGTGTTTTGCACCACCACACTTGCCCTCTTCCATACAGCCCCGAAGGCCCGTTTTAGGACCGTCTTCCCTCCAGGTCGAGCTCCAGGGGGTGTCGGGCGAATCTGACTCTGGCCCAGGACGGGGCCACCCTCCCTGGGCTGGCCAGGGAGGTCTGAGACCATGGAGCTTTAGAACCACACCACGTCATTGGACTTAGTCGATTTTACTCAAATTTTTTGGCACCAGAGCCGGACCCCGCCACGCGCGCCGGGCTCGTGCCCAGGAAAGACGCACCCTGCCTGGGGTGCACTTTACATAAAACCGGCCTGTCTTTTCCTGGAGGTCTCGTACTTCCAGAGCTCCGACGGGGGGGCGTAGTCTGGATTTTATATGCCCACCCAGAGCGAGTCTGAGTGGGACTCACGACGGTCTGATCAATGGTAGGGGGTGCTCTGTGTTTTGCACCACCACACTTGCCCTCTTCCATACAGCCCCGAAGGCCCGTTTTAGGACCGTCTTCCCTCCAGGTCGAGCTCCAGGGGGTGTCGGGCGAATCTGACTCTGGCCCAGGACGGGCCACCCTCCCTGGGCTGGCCAGGGAGGTCTGAGACCATGGGGCTTTGAACCCACGTCACGCCATTGGACTTAGTCGATTTTTCTCAATTTTTTTGGCACCAGAGCCGGACCCCGCCACGTGCGCCGGGCTCGTGCCCAGGAAAGATGCACCCTGCCTGGGGTGCACTTTTCAGAAAACCAGCCTGTCTTTTCCTGGAGGTCTCGTACTTCCAGAGCTCCGACGGGGCGTAGTCTGGATTTTATATGCCCACCCAGAGTGAGTCTGAGTGGGACTCACGACGGTCTGATCGCTGGTAGGGGTCCTCTGTGTTTGCCACCACCACGCTTCCCCCTCTCTCATACATCCCCGAAGGCCCGTTTTAGGACCGTCTTCGCTCCAGGCGGAGCTCCAGGGGTGGCGGGCGAATCTGAATCTGGCCCAGGACGGGCCACCCTCCCTGGGCTGGCCAGGGAGGTCTGAGGGCATGGAGCTTTGGAACCACACCACGTTATTGGACTCTGTCTATTTTTTCCCCCAAACTTTGGCACCAGAGCCGGACCACCACACCATGTGCGCTGGGCTCGTGCCCAGGAAAAGATGCACCCTGCCTGGGGTGCACTTTTCAGAAAACCAGCCTGTCTTTTCCTGGAGGTCTCGTAACTTCCAGAGCTCCAGCGCGGCGTAATCTGGATTTTTACATGCCCACCCAGAGTGACTCTGAGTGGGACTCACGACGGTCTGATCGCTGGTAGGGGGTCCTCTGTGTTTGCCACCACCACGCTTCCCCTCTCTCATACATCCCCGAAGGCCCGTTTTAGGACCGTCTTCGCTCCAGGCGGAGCTCCAGGGGTGGCGGGCGAATCTGAATCTGGCCCAGGACGGGCCACCCTCCCTGGGCTGGCCAGGGAGGTCTGAGGGCATGGAGGTTTGGAGCCACCGCACATTTTTTGTACTTTGTCGTTTTTCGAGATCTGGGCTTCAGAGTCGAGCCCAGGCTCCGTTTCAAGGTGGGCATTGGGCTTCGTTCTTGCCCAGGAGACCCGCACCCTGCCTGGGATGCACTTTTCAGAGAAACCGGGCCGCCTTTTCCTGGAGGTTCTCGTGTTTTTCAGAGCTCCACCACAGCAGAGATTGAATCCTCTTCCCCAGCCAGAGTGCACCCTCTCTGGCTTGGGTGAGTGCCTTGAGTGCCCTGGAGGTCCGAACCAACAGCACGTTTATGGACTTTGTCTATTTTTCCAAATTCGACTCCAGAGTCAAGCCGGCCAAGGGGCTCTCTGAAGGCCCCTCTCTCCCTCCCTCATCCTCTACAAGAGCCCCATGGTCCGTTTTAGGACCGTCTTCGCTCCAGGCGGAGCTCCAGGGGTGGCGGGGGAAATCTGAGTCTGGCCCAGGACGGGCCACCCTCCCTGGGCTGGCCAGGGAGGTCTGAGGGCATGGAGGTTTGGAGCCACCGCACCTTTTTGTACTTTGTCGTTTTTCGAGATCTGGGCTTCAGAGTCGAGCCCAGGCTCCGTTTCAAGGTGGGCATTGGGCTTCGTTCTTGCCCAGGAGACCCGCACCCTGCCTGGGATGCACTTTTCAGAGAAACCGGGCCGTCTTTTCCCTGGAGGTTTTCGTGTTTTTCAGAGCTCCACCACAGCAGAGATTGAATCTGCTTCCCCAGCCAGAGTGCACCCTCTCTGGCTTGGGTGAGTGGTGCCTTGAGTGGCCAGGGCCAACATCACCCACGGGCATCGGGCTTTATTCGTGCCCATGAGACCCGCACCCTGCCTGGGATGCACTTTTCAGAGAAACCGGGCCGTCTTTTCCTGGAGGTTTCGCGTTTTTCCAGAGCTCCACCACAGCAGAGATTGAATCTGCTTCCCCAGCCAGAGTGCACCCTCTCTGGCTTGGGTGAGTGCCTTGAGTGGCCAGGGCCAACATCACCCACGGGGCATCGGGCTTTATTCGTGCCCAGGAGACCCGCACCCTGCCTGGGATGCACTTTTCAGAGAAATCGGGCCGTCTTTTCCTGGAGGTTTCGCGTTTTTCCAGAGCTCCACCACAGCAGAGATTGAATCTGCTTCCCCAGCCAGAGTGCACCCTCTCTGGCTTGGGTGAGTGCCTTGAGTGGCCAGGGCCAACATCACCCACGGGCATCGGGCTTTATTCGTGCCCATGAGACCCGCACCCTGCCTGGGATGCACTTTTCAGAGAAATCGGGCCGTCTTTTCCTGGAGGTTTCGCGTTTTTCCAGAGCTCCACCACAGCAGAGATTGAATCTGCTTCCCCAGCCAGAGTGCACCCTCTCTGGCTTGGGTGAGTGCCTTGAGTGGCCAGGGCCAAAATCACCCACGGGGCATCGGGCTTTATTCGTGCCCAGGAGACCCGCACCCTGCCTGGGATGCACTTTTCAGAGAAATCGGGCCGTCTTTTCCTGGAGGTTTCGCGTTTTTCCAGAGCTCCACCACAGCAGAGATTGAATCTGCTTCCCCAGCCAGAGTGCACCCTCTCTGGCTTGGGTGAGTGCCTTGAGTGGCCAGGGCCAACATCACCCACGGGGCATCGGGCTTTATTCGTGCCCAGGAGACCCGCACCCTGCCTGGGATGCAGATCGGTTTGTGTGAGTCCTGGTTGGGTGAGCGTTACCCTTCTACATCACCCCCAAGGCCCGTTTTAGGACCGTCTCGGCTCCGGGCGGACAGCCGGGGGGCAGGGGGCGAATCTGCCTCCGGCCCGGGTCGGAGCTCCCTCCCCGGGGCCGTGCGTGGAGACCCGTCGCGCCCGGAGCTCCCGTGCAACCCCACGTTTTGGACTTGGGTTTTGGAGCGAGCGAGCGGGGTCGAACCCCGGGGGCCGAGCCGCCACGGAGTCCCCGAGCCCCGGGGACGAAGCCCCGGGAGCGAGGTCCCTCCGTGGAGGCGCGAGCCCCCAGGGCCCGGCCGCCCGCCCGGGGAGGAGAGCGCACGCTCCCCTACCCCTCAAAACCCACGTGGCTGGTTGCAGCAGACCCTGTGCACCGGAGGTTCCTCCAGGAGCGCGGGGCTGGGTGCTCTAAGCCCAAGTCATACAGGCAACCATGCCTCCCCGGGACTCCCCCTGCGAGCGGCGGCTGTTTGAAGGACGGTAACCCCACTGCACGGGGCTTCAAACGACCGTAGCTCGCCGAAGGCGGCTCCGATCGACGCCAAATTTTTATGGGCTGGAGAACGGGACGAGACCTTTCGAATGAGACCGCCCCCAGCCCCGTGGGCCCCCGGGGGCCCGAGATACGGGCCCCCAAAGCGCCCCGGAAGCGGAAAAACGCAAATATCTCGCCGAAAACTCGACGTGCCCGGCCGAGGCCGGGCTCATTCGAACCGTCTCGCCGAGCTGAACGCGTCCATATGCGTTTCGTCGTTTTTGGTCGAGTATTCGCGGAGATATCGGCCGAAAACCCTCGGCCGCGCTCTGAAATGGCGCCCGCCGATGACGTCACGATCCCGGGAGAAAATCGCCCGTATCTCCGCGACGCGAAGGCCCAGAGAGCTCAAATTTGGGTGGCGAGGTCCCACGGGGGCCCTCGCTCGAACCAGGGCGGCGGCGGGCCCCGGGGACGCCCCCTACCGGATCGCCGTTCGCCGGGACCCCCGACTTTGAACGGCTATAACTCGGGGACCCGGGCGAGTTGGACCTCGTGGGTGGGCTCTTTCGAAAGGCCCCGTCCGGCACTACGGTCGATTCGAGTTTGGGGAAGATTGGCCCAGGGGTTCGCGAGATATAAGCCAAAAAACGCCGCGCCTTTGACCGGGCCTAACTCCCTGACCCCGAGGCCCCCGGGGACGCGGGTGGCCTCTTTGGATAGGGCCCCTCGAGGCCTACGGAAGACCCGAGTTTGAAATTTTTTCGCCCGGCCGTCTTCGAGATATCGGCGAAAAACGGAATCTTCCCGTCCGGTGGGTGGGTGTGGGTGTCTCCGGGGGGCGGGGGGACTTCCAGGACCCCGGGGGGGGGGCCACCTGGCCGTGCCCGAGGACGGTGCACCTCCCTGGGTGTGCCGTCAGAGCCTCCGGGGCCCCGGAAGTCCCCGCCCGCTGCACGTTTTCGGACTTTGAGGGATTTTCGGGCCCGGAAAAGGGCCCCGAATTCGAACGCACGTAGCTCGGGGACCCGGGGGCCCAGAGACACCGGACTCGGGTCAAGTGTGGCGTCCCGGCGGGCCCCTCGCAAAGAGCCCGCCCCCGAGCTCCGGGGCCCCCGGGTCCCGGAGAAAAGGGGCCCGACGTGTCGGGGGGGCGCCCGGGAAGGAAAGGTCCCAGGGGCCCGGGGGAGGCGGGTTCCGAGAGGGCCCGTGGGGAGCCCCCGACACCCGAAAGGGCGAGCCGCTGGGACCTCCCCTCTCCGAGATACGGGCCGTTTTCTCCGAAAGTCGCCCGCGCGTAACGGGGCCCATCTCGGGACCGGGAGGTCCCAGCGGCTCGCGGCGGCGGGTGCGGGGCCCGCTCTCGGGGACCTTGCTCCTCCCGCCGTCCCGAGCCACGGGGACCTTCCGGTCCCGAGATACGGCCACTTCCTGTCCAGCTTTGACCGGGTGTAACTCGAAAAGTAAGCCGAGTTGGGGCTCCACACTCGGGGCTATTGGGGGCCTCTGGGAGGGCCCCACACGCCGGGTGTATGGGGCCCCAACTCGGCTTGGTTCCGGAGATATGGCCCTTTAAAGTTTCAACTTTGACCGGCTGTAACTCGAAAAGTGAGCCGAGTTGGGGCTCCACACTCGGGGGTATTGGGGGCCTCTAGGAGGGCCCCCCACGCCGGGTGTATGGGGCCCCAACTCGGCTTGGTTCCGGAGATATGGCCCTTTAAAGTTTCAACTTTGACCGGCTGTAACTCGAAAAGTGAGCCGAGTTGGGGCTCCACACTCGGGGGTATTGGGGGCCTCTAGGAGGGCCCCCCACGCCGGGTGTATGGGGCCCCAACTCGGCTTGGTTCCGGAGATATGGCCCTTTAAAGTTTCAACTTTGACCGGCTGTAACTCGAAAAGTAAGCCGAGTTGGGGCTCCACACTCGGGGGTATTGGGGGCCTCTAGGAGGGCCCCCCACGCCGGGTGTATGGGGCCCCAACTCGGCTTGGTTCCGGAGATATGGCCCTTTAAAGTTTCAACTTTGACCGGCTGTAACTCGAAAAGTAAGCCGAGTTGGGGCTCCACACTCGGGGGTATTGGGGGCCTCTAGGAGGGCCCCCCACGCCGGGTGTATGGGGCCCCAACTCGGCTTGGTTCCGGAGATATGGCCCTTTAAAGTTTCAACTTTGACCGGCTGTAACTCGAAAAGTAAGCCGAGTTGGGGCTCCACACTCGGGGGTATTGGGGGCCTCTAGGAGGGCCCCCCACGCCGGGTGTATGGGGCCCCAACTCGGCTTGGTTCCGGAGATATGCCCGTTTGAAGTTGCAACTTCTACCCAGTCTAATAATCCCAAAATAATAATTAAATAAAAAAAAAAATAATAATAAAAATAAAAATAAGCCGAGTTGGGGCTCCACACTCTGGGCCTGGGGGGCACCACTAGGAGATCCCCCTGTGCCCAGAGCGTGGAGCCCCGAAT
>NC_142770.1:51051206-51058706 GCF_988280905.1 Pimephales promelas | reverse complement strand
GGGAGGAGGGGGTGCGCTCCTCTCGGGCCCCGGGGGGTGGGCAACCCGGAGGCGCCCGTCACACGGAGATCCGTTACCTTGTCCGAGCGGGGCGTTTGTCCCCTCCTCGACAAAACCCCGAAGGCCCGTTTTAGGACCGTCTTGGCACCGACGGAAGCTCCGCCGCGCCCACCGATACCGTCTCGCCCCGGGCACGAAGCGCCCTCCCGGGTGACCGGCCCGGGAGGCGGGCCGTCCTGGTAAACTCTTTCGACTTCACGTTTAGGGACTCTGTCCCTTTTTTCCGGAGGGGGGCCTTTTCCTCCAGAGCGCCCTGGTTACCGCCTGCCTGCCGACCCCAGACGACGCATCCTCCCCAGGATGTCGGAAACCGATACCGAGCAACGCTTTTTTTTTTGGTCCGTCACCTTGTCCGAGCGGGGCTCTCGTCCCCTTCCTCGACAAAACCCCGAAGGCCCGTTTTAGGACCGTCTCGGCACCGACGGGTGCTCCGTTCACGCCCACCGATACCGTCTCGCCCCGGGTCCGAGGCACCCACCCAGGTCACCGGCCATGGAGACGGGCCGGCCCTGGGGAACTCTTTCGACTTCACGTTTACGGACTCTGTCCTTTTTTTCCGGAGGGGGGGCCTTTTCCTCCAGAGCGCCCTGGTGACCGCCTGCCTGCCTGCCTGCCGACCCCAGATGACGCATCCCCGCCTGGATGTCAGAAACCGATACCGAGCACCATTTTTTAGCCCGTCGCCTTGTCCGATTGGGGCGCTTGTCCCCTTCCTCGACAAAACCCCGAAGGCCCGTCTCAGGACCACCTCGGCACCGACGGGGGCTCCGCCAGGCAGACGCATTCGCTCGTGCCCGAAAACGAGGCGCTCTCCCCGGTCGCCAGCCGGGGGAGGTTCGTTAGCATTGGGAATCTCGTTCGCACGCAACAGCACGGACACTCGCCGTTTACCCAGACCGACCCGTTCGACAAGCATATGCCTGGGGTGCACTTTTTCCATAAAACCAGCCCGTCTTTTCCTGGAGGTCTCGTACTTCCAGAGCTCCGACGGGGGCGCAGTCTGGATTTTATATGCCCACCCAGAGCGAGTCTGAGTGGGACTCACGACGGTCTGATCAATGGTAGGGGGTGCTCTGTGTTTTGCACCACCACACTTGCCCTCTTCCATACAGCCCCGAAGGCCCGTTTTAGGACCGTCTTCCCTCCAGGTCGAGCTCCAGGGGGTGTCGGGCGAATCTGACTCTGGCCCAGGACGGGGCCACCCTCCCTGGGCTGGCCAGGGAGGTCTGAGACCATGGAGCTTTAGAACCACACCACGTCATTGGACTTAGTCGATTTTACTCAAATTTTTTGGCACCAGAGCCGGACCCCGCCACGCGCGCCGGGCTCGTGCCCAGGAAAGACGCACCCTGCCTGGGGTGCACTTTACATAAAACCGGCCTGTCTTTTCCTGGAGGTCTCGTACTTCCAGAGCTCCGACGGGGGGGCGTAGTCTGGATTTTATATGCCCACCCAGAGCGAGTCTGAGTGGGACTCACGACGGTCTGATCAATGGTAGGGGGTGCTCTGTGTTTTGCACCACCACACTTGCCCTCTTCCATACAGCCCCGAAGGCCCGTTTTAGGACCGTCTTCCCTCCAGGTCGAGCTCCAGGGGGTGTCGGGCGAATCTGACTCTGGCCCAGGACGGGCCACCCTCCCTGGGCTGGCCAGGGAGGTCTGAGACCATGGGGCTTTGAACCCACGTCACGCCATTGGACTTAGTCGATTTTTCTCAATTTTTTTGGCACCAGAGCCGGACCCCGCCACGTGCGCCGGGCTCGTGCCCAGGAAAGATGCACCCTGCCTGGGGTGCACTTTTCAGAAAACCAGCCTGTCTTTTCCTGGAGGTCTCGTACTTCCAGAGCTCCGACGGGGCGTAGTCTGGATTTTATATGCCCACCCAGAGTGAGTCTGAGTGGGACTCACGACGGTCTGATCGCTGGTAGGGGTCCTCTGTGTTTGCCACCACCACGCTTCCCCCTCTCTCATACATCCCCGAAGGCCCGTTTTAGGACCGTCTTCGCTCCAGGCGGAGCTCCAGGGGTGGCGGGCGAATCTGAATCTGGCCCAGGACGGGCCACCCTCCCTGGGCTGGCCAGGGAGGTCTGAGGGCATGGAGCTTTGGAACCACACCACGTTATTGGACTCTGTCTATTTTTTCCCCCAAACTTTGGCACCAGAGCCGGACCACCACACCATGTGCGCTGGGCTCGTGCCCAGGAAAAGATGCACCCTGCCTGGGGTGCACTTTTCAGAAAACCAGCCTGTCTTTTCCTGGAGGTCTCGTAACTTCCAGAGCTCCAGCGCGGCGTAATCTGGATTTTTACATGCCCACCCAGAGTGACTCTGAGTGGGACTCACGACGGTCTGATCGCTGGTAGGGGGTCCTCTGTGTTTGCCACCACCACGCTTCCCCTCTCTCATACATCCCCGAAGGCCCGTTTTAGGACCGTCTTCGCTCCAGGCGGAGCTCCAGGGGTGGCGGGCGAATCTGAATCTGGCCCAGGACGGGCCACCCTCCCTGGGCTGGCCAGGGAGGTCTGAGGGCATGGAGGTTTGGAGCCACCGCACATTTTTTGTACTTTGTCGTTTTTCGAGATCTGGGCTTCAGAGTCGAGCCCAGGCTCCGTTTCAAGGTGGGCATTGGGCTTCGTTCTTGCCCAGGAGACCCGCACCCTGCCTGGGATGCACTTTTCAGAGAAACCGGGCCGCCTTTTCCTGGAGGTTCTCGTGTTTTTCAGAGCTCCACCACAGCAGAGATTGAATCCTCTTCCCCAGCCAGAGTGCACCCTCTCTGGCTTGGGTGAGTGCCTTGAGTGCCCTGGAGGTCCGAACCAACAGCACGTTTATGGACTTTGTCTATTTTTCCAAATTCGACTCCAGAGTCAAGCCGGCCAAGGGGCTCTCTGAAGGCCCCTCTCTCCCTCCCTCATCCTCTACAAGAGCCCCATGGTCCGTTTTAGGACCGTCTTCGCTCCAGGCGGAGCTCCAGGGGTGGCGGGGGAAATCTGAGTCTGGCCCAGGACGGGCCACCCTCCCTGGGCTGGCCAGGGAGGTCTGAGGGCATGGAGGTTTGGAGCCACCGCACCTTTTTGTACTTTGTCGTTTTTCGAGATCTGGGCTTCAGAGTCGAGCCCAGGCTCCGTTTCAAGGTGGGCATTGGGCTTCGTTCTTGCCCAGGAGACCCGCACCCTGCCTGGGATGCACTTTTCAGAGAAACCGGGCCGTCTTTTCCCTGGAGGTTTTCGTGTTTTTCAGAGCTCCACCACAGCAGAGATTGAATCTGCTTCCCCAGCCAGAGTGCACCCTCTCTGGCTTGGGTGAGTGGTGCCTTGAGTGGCCAGGGCCAACATCACCCACGGGCATCGGGCTTTATTCGTGCCCATGAGACCCGCACCCTGCCTGGGATGCACTTTTCAGAGAAACCGGGCCGTCTTTTCCTGGAGGTTTCGCGTTTTTCCAGAGCTCCACCACAGCAGAGATTGAATCTGCTTCCCCAGCCAGAGTGCACCCTCTCTGGCTTGGGTGAGTGCCTTGAGTGGCCAGGGCCAACATCACCCACGGGGCATCGGGCTTTATTCGTGCCCAGGAGACCCGCACCCTGCCTGGGATGCACTTTTCAGAGAAATCGGGCCGTCTTTTCCTGGAGGTTTCGCGTTTTTCCAGAGCTCCACCACAGCAGAGATTGAATCTGCTTCCCCAGCCAGAGTGCACCCTCTCTGGCTTGGGTGAGTGCCTTGAGTGGCCAGGGCCAACATCACCCACGGGCATCGGGCTTTATTCGTGCCCATGAGACCCGCACCCTGCCTGGGATGCACTTTTCAGAGAAATCGGGCCGTCTTTTCCTGGAGGTTTCGCGTTTTTCCAGAGCTCCACCACAGCAGAGATTGAATCTGCTTCCCCAGCCAGAGTGCACCCTCTCTGGCTTGGGTGAGTGCCTTGAGTGGCCAGGGCCAAAATCACCCACGGGGCATCGGGCTTTATTCGTGCCCAGGAGACCCGCACCCTGCCTGGGATGCACTTTTCAGAGAAATCGGGCCGTCTTTTCCTGGAGGTTTCGCGTTTTTCCAGAGCTCCACCACAGCAGAGATTGAATCTGCTTCCCCAGCCAGAGTGCACCCTCTCTGGCTTGGGTGAGTGCCTTGAGTGGCCAGGGCCAACATCACCCACGGGGCATCGGGCTTTATTCGTGCCCAGGAGACCCGCACCCTGCCTGGGATGCAGATCGGTTTGTGTGAGTCCTGGTTGGGTGAGCGTTACCCTTCTACATCACCCCCAAGGCCCGTTTTAGGACCGTCTCGGCTCCGGGCGGACAGCCGGGGGGCAGGGGGCGAATCTGCCTCCGGCCCGGGTCGGAGCTCCCTCCCCGGGGCCGTGCGTGGAGACCCGTCGCGCCCGGAGCTCCCGTGCAACCCCACGTTTTGGACTTGGGTTTTGGAGCGAGCGAGCGGGGTCGAACCCCGGGGGCCGAGCCGCCACGGAGTCCCCGAGCCCCGGGGACGAAGCCCCGGGAGCGAGGTCCCTCCGTGGAGGCGCGAGCCCCCAGGGCCCGGCCGCCCGCCCGGGGAGGAGAGCGCACGCTCCCCTACCCCTCAAAACCCACGTGGCTGGTTGCAGCAGACCCTGTGCACCGGAGGTTCCTCCAGGAGCGCGGGGCTGGGTGCTCTAAGCCCAAGTCATACAGGCAACCATGCCTCCCCGGGACTCCCCCTGCGAGCGGCGGCTGTTTGAAGGACGGTAACCCCACTGCACGGGGCTTCAAACGACCGTAGCTCGCCGAAGGCGGCTCCGATCGACGCCAAATTTTTATGGGCTGGAGAACGGGACGAGACCTTTCGAATGAGACCGCCCCCAGCCCCGTGGGCCCCCGGGGGCCCGAGATACGGGCCCCCAAAGCGCCCCGGAAGCGGAAAAACGCAAATATCTCGCCGAAAACTCGACGTGCCCGGCCGAGGCCGGGCTCATTCGAACCGTCTCGCCGAGCTGAACGCGTCCATATGCGTTTCGTCGTTTTTGGTCGAGTATTCGCGGAGATATCGGCCGAAAACCCTCGGCCGCGCTCTGAAATGGCGCCCGCCGATGACGTCACGATCCCGGGAGAAAATCGCCCGTATCTCCGCGACGCGAAGGCCCAGAGAGCTCAAATTTGGGTGGCGAGGTCCCACGGGGGCCCTCGCTCGAACCAGGGCGGCGGCGGGCCCCGGGGACGCCCCCTACCGGATCGCCGTTCGCCGGGACCCCCGACTTTGAACGGCTATAACTCGGGGACCCGGGCGAGTTGGACCTCGTGGGTGGGCTCTTTCGAAAGGCCCCGTCCGGCACTACGGTCGATTCGAGTTTGGGGAAGATTGGCCCAGGGGTTCGCGAGATATAAGCCAAAAAACGCCGCGCCTTTGACCGGGCCTAACTCCCTGACCCCGAGGCCCCCGGGGACGCGGGTGGCCTCTTTGGATAGGGCCCCTCGAGGCCTACGGAAGACCCGAGTTTGAAATTTTTTCGCCCGGCCGTCTTCGAGATATCGGCGAAAAACGGAATCTTCCCGTCCGGTGGGTGGGTGTGGGTGTCTCCGGGGGGCGGGGGGACTTCCAGGACCCCGGGGGGGGGGCCACCTGGCCGTGCCCGAGGACGGTGCACCTCCCTGGGTGTGCCGTCAGAGCCTCCGGGGCCCCGGAAGTCCCCGCCCGCTGCACGTTTTCGGACTTTGAGGGATTTTCGGGCCCGGAAAAGGGCCCCGAATTCGAACGCACGTAGCTCGGGGACCCGGGGGCCCAGAGACACCGGACTCGGGTCAAGTGTGGCGTCCCGGCGGGCCCCTCGCAAAGAGCCCGCCCCCGAGCTCCGGGGCCCCCGGGTCCCGGAGAAAAGGGGCCCGACGTGTCGGGGGGGCGCCCGGGAAGGAAAGGTCCCAGGGGCCCGGGGGAGGCGGGTTCCGAGAGGGCCCGTGGGGAGCCCCCGACACCCGAAAGGGCGAGCCGCTGGGACCTCCCCTCTCCGAGATACGGGCCGTTTTCTCCGAAAGTCGCCCGCGCGTAACGGGGCCCATCTCGGGACCGGGAGGTCCCAGCGGCTCGCGGCGGCGGGTGCGGGGCCCGCTCTCGGGGACCTTGCTCCTCCCGCCGTCCCGAGCCACGGGGACCTTCCGGTCCCGAGATACGGCCACTTCCTGTCCAGCTTTGACCGGGTGTAACTCGAAAAGTAAGCCGAGTTGGGGCTCCACACTCGGGGCTATTGGGGGCCTCTGGGAGGGCCCCACACGCCGGGTGTATGGGGCCCCAACTCGGCTTGGTTCCGGAGATATGGCCCTTTAAAGTTTCAACTTTGACCGGCTGTAACTCGAAAAGTGAGCCGAGTTGGGGCTCCACACTCGGGGGTATTGGGGGCCTCTAGGAGGGCCCCCCACGCCGGGTGTATGGGGCCCCAACTCGGCTTGGTTCCGGAGATATGGCCCTTTAAAGTTTCAACTTTGACCGGCTGTAACTCGAAAAGTGAGCCGAGTTGGGGCTCCACACTCGGGGGTATTGGGGGCCTCTAGGAGGGCCCCCCACGCCGGGTGTATGGGGCCCCAACTCGGCTTGGTTCCGGAGATATGGCCCTTTAAAGTTTCAACTTTGACCGGCTGTAACTCGAAAAGTAAGCCGAGTTGGGGCTCCACACTCGGGGGTATTGGGGGCCTCTAGGAGGGCCCCCCACGCCGGGTGTATGGGGCCCCAACTCGGCTTGGTTCCGGAGATATGGCCCTTTAAAGTTTCAACTTTGACCGGCTGTAACTCGAAAAGTAAGCCGAGTTGGGGCTCCACACTCGGGGGTATTGGGGGCCTCTAGGAGGGCCCCCCACGCCGGGTGTATGGGGCCCCAACTCGGCTTGGTTCCGGAGATATGGCCCTTTAAAGTTTCAACTTTGACCGGCTGTAACTCGAAAAGTAAGCCGAGTTGGGGCTCCACACTCGGGGGTATTGGGGGCCTCTAGGAGGGCCCCCCACGCCGGGTGTATGGGGCCCCAACTCGGCTTGGTTCCGGAGATATGCCCGTTTGAAGTTGCAACTTCTACCCAGTCTAATAATCCCAAAATAATAATTAAATAAAAAAAAAAAATAATAATAAAAATAAAAATAAGCCGAGTTGGGGCTCCACACTCTGGGCCTGGGGGGCACCACTAGGAGATCCCCCTGTGCCCAGAGCGTGGAGCCCCGAATCGGCTTTCCACACCACTCACACCGGTTTCTGACTACCTTAAGAGAGTCATTGTTAGTCGCGCAGTTTACCCGACTCTGGGAACCGGGGCTTTGGGCTTGGGGGAGACCCACCGCTCGCCCCCTAACACGTCGGGGGGGACCAGGGGGCACCCGCCTGGACCCCCTCAGCCCCACTTCGGAGAACCAGAACGCTGGCCAGGGACCCCCACGGCGGTTGAAGTTTGAACTCTACCCGGTGCATCCCGAAAAATTGAAAAAATAAAATA
>NC_142770.1:51033706-51041206 GCF_988280905.1 Pimephales promelas | reverse complement strand
TTAGGGACTCTGTCCCTTTTTTCCGGAGGGGGGCCTTTTCCTCCAGAGCGCCCTGGTTACCGCCTGCCTGCCGACCCCAGACGACGCATCCTCCCCAGGATGTCGGAAACCGATACCGAGCAACGCTCTTTTTTTGGTCCGTCACCTTGTCCGAGCGGGGCTCTCGTCCCCTTCCTCGACAAAACCCCGAAGGCCCGTTTTAGGACCGTCTCGGCACCGACGGGTGCTCCGTTCACGCCCACCGATACCGTCTCGCCCCGGGTCCGAGGCACCCACCCAGGTCACCGGCCATGGAGACGGGCCGGCCCTGGGGAACTCTTTCGACTTCACGTTTACGGACTCTGTCCTTTTTTTCCGGAGGGGGGCCTTTTCCTCCAGAGCGCCCTGGTGACCGCCTGCCTGCCTGCCTGCCGACCCCAGATGACGCACCCCCCCCCCCAGGATGTCAGAAACCGATACCGAGCTCCGTTTTTTAGCCCGTCGCCTTGTCCGATTGGGGCGCTCGTCCCCTTCCTCGACAAAACCCCGAAGGCCCGTCTTAGGACCACCTCGGCACCGACGGGGGCTCCGCCAGGCAGACGTATTCGCTCGTGCCCGAACACGAGGCGCTCTCCCCGGTCGCCAGCCGGGGGAGGTTCGTTAGCATTGGGAATCTCGTTCGTACGCAACAGCACGGACACTCGCCGTTTACCCAGACCGACCGTTCGACAAGCATATGCCTGGGGTGCACTTTTTCCATAAAACCAGCCTGTCTTTTTCTGGAGGTCTCGTACTTCCAGAGCTCCGACGGGGGCGTAATCTGGATTTTATATGCCCACCCAGAGCGAGTCTGAGTGGGACTCACGACGGTCTGATCAATGGTAGGGGGTGCTCTGTGTTTCGCACCACCACACTTGCCCTCTTCCATACAGCCCCGAAGGCCCGTTTTAGGACCGTCTTCCCTCCAGGTGGAGCTCCAGGGGGTGTCGGGTGAATCTGACTCTGGCCCAGGACGGGCCACCCTCCCTGGGCTGGCCAGGGAGGTCTGAGGGCATGGAGCTTTGGAACCACACCACGTCAGTGGACTTAGTCTATTTTTTTTCCCCAAGCTTTGGCACCAGAGCCGGACCACACCATGTGCGCTGGGCTCGTGCCCAGGAAAGATGCACCCTGCCTGGGGTTTCACTTTTTCCATAAAACCAGCCTGTCTTTTCCTGGAGGTCTCGTACTTCCAGAGCTCCGACGGGGCGTAGTCTGGATCTTATATGCCCACCCGGAGCGAGTCTGAGTGGGACTCACGACGGTCTGATCAATGGTAGGGGGGGTGCTCCGTGTTTTGCACCACCACACTTGCCCTCTTCCATACAGCCCCGAAGGCCCGTTTTAGGACCGTCTCCCCTCCAGGTGGAGCTCCAGGGGGTGTCGGGCGAATCTGACTCTGGCCCAGGACGGGCCACCCTCCCTGGGCTGGCCAGGGAGGTCTGAGGGCATGGAGCTTTGGAACCACACCACGTCATTGGACTTAGTCGATTTTTCTCAGAGCCGGACCCCCCCGCCATGTGCGCTGGGCTCGTGCCCAGGAAAGATGCACCCTA
Source organism: Pimephales promelas (assembly GCF_988280905.1). Classification (NCBI taxonomy): domain Eukaryota; kingdom Metazoa; phylum Chordata; class Actinopteri; order Cypriniformes; family Leuciscidae; genus Pimephales; species Pimephales promelas. The sequence goes on along the minus strand of NC_142770.1, from coordinate 51,039,632 downwards.
CCTGGGGTGCACTTTACATAAAACCAGCCTGTCTTTTCCTGGAGGTCTCGTACTTCCAGAGCTCCGACGGGGCGTAGTCTGGATTTTATATGCCCACCCAGAGTGAGTCTGAGTGGGACTCACGACGGTCTGATCGCTGGTAGGGGTCCTCTGTGTTTGCCACCACCACGCTTCCCCTCTCTCATACATCCCCGAAGGCCCGTTTTAGGACCGTCTTCCCTCCAGGTGGAGCTCCAGGGGGTGTCGGGCGAATCTGACTCTGGCCCAGGACGGGCCACCCTCCCTGGGCTGGCCAGGGAGGTCTGAGGGCATGGAGCTTTGGAACCACACCACGTCATTGGACTTAGTCGATTTTTCTCAGAGCCGGACCCCCCGCCATGTGCGCTGGGCTCGTGCCCAGGAAAGATGCACCCTACCTGGGGTGCACTTTACATAAAACCAGCCTGTCTTTTCCTGGAGGTCTCGTACTTCCAGAGCTCCGACGGGGCGTAGTCTGGATTTTATATGCCCACCCAGAGTGAGTCTGAGTGGGACTCACGACGGTCTGATCGCTGGTAGGGGTCCTCTGTGTTTGCCACCACCACGCTTCCCCTCTCTCATACATCCCCGAAGGCCCGTTTTAGGACCGTCTTCGCTCCAGGTGGAGCTCCAGGGGTGGCGGGCAAATCTGAATCTGGCCCAGGACGGGCCACCCTCCCTGGGCTGGCCAGGGAGGTCTGAGGGCATGGAGCTTTGGAACCACACCACGTTATTGGACTTTGTCTATTTTTTTCCCCCAAACTTTGGCACCAGAGCCGGACCACCACACCATGTGCGCTGGGCTCGTGCCCAGGAAAAGATGCACCCTGCCTGGGGTGCACTTTTCAGAAAACCAGCCTGTCTTTTCCTGGAGGTCTCGTAACTTCCAGAGCTCCAGCGCGGCGTAATCTGGATTTTTTACATGCCCACCCAGAGTGACTCTGAGTGGGACTCACGACGGTCTGATCGCTGGTAGGGGTCCTCTGTGTTTGCCACCACCACGCTTCCCCTCTCTCATACATCCCCGAAGGCCCGTTTTAGGACCGTCTTCGCTCCAGGTGGAGCTCCAGGGGTGGCGGGCGAATCTGAATCTGGCCCAGGACGGGCCACCCTCCCTGGGCTGGCCAGGGAGGTCTGAGGGCATGGAGGTTTGGAGCCACCCCACATTTTTTGTACTTTGTCGTTTTTCGAGATCTGGGCTTCAGAGTCGAGCCCAGGCTCCGTTTCAAGGTGGGCATTGGGCTTCGTTCTTGCCCAGGAGACCCGCACCCTGCCTGGGATGCACTTTTCAGAGAAACCGGGCCGCCTTTTCCCGGAGGTTTTCGTGTTTTTCAGAGCTCCACCACAGCAGAGATTGAATCCTCTTCCCCAGCCAGAGTGCACCCTCTCTGGCTTGGGTGAGTGCCTTGAGTGCCCTGGAGGTCCGAACAGACAGCACGTTTATGGACTCTGTCTATTTTTCAAATTCGACTCCAGAGTCAAGCCGGCCAGGGGCTCTCTGAAGGCCCCTCTCTCCCTCATCCTCTACAAGAGCCCCAGGGTCCGTTTTAGGACCGTCTTCGCTCCAGGCGGAGCTCCAGGGGTGGCGGGGGAAATCTGAGTCTGGCCCAGGACGGGCCACCCTCCCTGGGCTGGCCAGGGAGGTCTGAGGGCATGGAGGTTTGGAGCCACCGCACCTTTTTTGGACTCTGTCGTTTTTCGAGATCTGGACTTCAGAGTCGAGCCCAGGCTCCGTTTCAAGGTGGGCATCGGGCTTTATTCGTGCCCATGAGACCCGCACCCTGCCTGGGATGCACTTTTCAGAGAAACCGGGCCGTCTTTTCCCTGGAGGTTTTCGTGTTTTTCAGAGCTCCACCACAGCAGAGATTGAATCTGCTTCCCCAGCCAGAGTGCACCCTCTCTGGCTTGGGTGAGTGGTGCCTTGAGTGGCCAGGGCCAACATCACCCACGGGCATCGGGCTTTATTCGTGCCCATGAGACCCGCACCCTGCCTGGGATGCACTTTTCAGAGAAACCGGGCCGTCTTTTCCCTGGAGGTTTTCGCGTTTTTCCAGAGCTCCACCACAGCAGAGATTGAATCTGCTTCCCCAGCCAGAGTGCACCCTCTCTGGCTTGGGTGAGTGGTGCCTTGAGTGGCCAGGGCCAACATCACCCACGGGGCATCGGGCTTTATTCGTGCCCAGGAGACCCGCACCCTGCCTGGGATGCACTTTTCAGAGAAACCGGGCCGTCTTTTCCTGGAGGTTTCGCGTTTTTCCAGAGCTCCACCACAGCAGAGATTGAATCTGCTTCCCCAGCCAGAGTGCACCCTCTCTGGCTTGGGTGAGTGCCTTGAGTGGCCAGGGCCAACATCACCCACGGGGCATCGGGCTTTATTCGTGCCCAGGAGACCCGCACCCTGCCTGGGATGCACTTTTCAGAGAAACCGGGCCGTCTTTTCCTGGAGGTTTCGCGTTTTTCCAGAGCTCCACCACAGCAGAGATTGAATCTGCTTCCCCAGCCAGAGTGCACCCTCTCTGGCTTGGGTGAGTGCCTTGAGTGGCCAGGGCCAACATCACCCACGGGGCATCGGGCTTTATTCGTGCCCAGGAGACCCGCACCCTGCCTGGGATGCACTTTTCAGAGAAACCGGGCCGTCTTTTCCCTGGAGGTTTTCGTGTTTTTCAGAGCTCCACCACAGCAGAGATTGAATCTGCTTCCCCAGCCAGAGTGCACCCTCTCTGGCTTGGGTGAGTGGTGCCTTGAGTGGCCAGGGCCAACATCACCCACGGGGCATCGGGCTTTATTCGTGCCCAGGAGACCCGCACCCTGCCTGGGATAGCAGATCGGTTTGTGTGAGTTCTGGTTGTGTGAGCGTTACCCTTCTACATCACCCCCATGGCCCGTTTTAGGACCGTCTCGGCTCCGGGCGGACAGCCGGGGGGCAGGGGGCGAATCTGCCTCCGGCCCGGGTCGGAGCACCCTCCCCGGGGCCGTGCGTGGAGACCCGTCGCGCCCGGAGCTCCCGTGCAACCCCACGTTTTGGACTTGGGTTTTGGAGCGAGCGAGCGGGGTCGAAACCCCGGGGGCCGAGCCGCCACGGAGCCCCCGAGCCCCGGGGACGAAGCCCCGGGAGCGAGGTCCCTCCGTGGAGGCGCGAGCCCCCGGAGCCCGGCCGCCCGCCCGGGGAGGAGAGCGCACGCTCCCCTACCCCTCAAAACCCACGTGGCTGGTTGCAGCAGACCCTGTGCACCGGAGGTTCCTCCAGGAGCGCGGGGCTGGGCGCTCCAAGCCCAAGTCATACAGGCAACCATGCCTCCCCGGGACTCCCCCTGCGAGCGGCGGCTGTTTGAAGGACGGTAACCCCACCGCACGGGGCTTCAAACGACCGTAGCTCGCCGAAGGCGGCTCCGATCGACGCCAAATTTTTGTCGGCTGGAGAACGGGACGAGACCTTTCGAATGAGACCGCCCCCAGCCCCGTGGGCCCCCGGGGGCCCGAGATACGGGCCCCCAAAGCGCCCCGGAAGCGGAAAAACGCAAATATCTCGCCGAAAAGTCGACGTGCCCGGCCGAGGCCGGGCTCATTCGAACCGTCTCGCCGAGCTGAACGCGTCCATATGCGTTTCGTCGTTTTTGGTCGAGTATTCGCGGAGATATCGGCCGAAAACCCTCGGCCGCGCTCTGAAATGGCGCCCGCCGATGACGTCACGATCCCGGGAGAAAATCGCCCGTATCTCCGCGACGCGAAGGCCCAGAGAGCTCAAATTTGGGTGGCGAGGTCCCACGGGGGCCCTCGCTCGAACCAGGGCGGCGGCGGGCCCCGGGGACGCCCCCTACCGGATCGCCGTTCGCCGGGACCCCCGACTTTGAACGGCTATAACTCGGGGACCCGGGCGAGTTGGACCTCGTGGGTGGGCTCTTTCGAAAGGCCCCGTCCGGCACTACGGTCGATTCGAGTTTGGGGAAGATTGGCCCAGGGGTTCGCGAGATATAAGCCAAAAACGCCGCGCCTTTGACCGGGCCTAACTCCCTGACCCCGAGGCCCCCGGGGACGCGGGTGGCCTCTTTGGATAGGGCCCCTCGAGGCCTTGGGAAGACCCGAGTTTGAAATTTTTTCGCCCGGCCGTCTTCGAGATATCGGCGAAAAACGGAATCTTCCCGTCTTGTGGGTGTGGGTGTCTCCGGGGGGCGGGGGGACTTCCAGGACCCCGGGGGGGGCCACCTGGCCGTGCCCGAGGACGGTGCACCTCCCTGGGTGTGCCGTCAGAGCCTCCGGGGCCCCCGGAAGTCCCCGCCCACTGCACGTTTTCGGACTTTGAGGGATTTTCGGGCCCCGAATTCGAACGCCCGTAGCTCGGGGACCCGGCGGCCCAGAGACACCGGACTCGGGTCAAGTGTGGCGTCCCGGCGGGCCCCTCGCAAAGAGCCCGCCCCCGAGCTCCGGGGCCCCCGGGTCCCGGAGAAAAGGGGCCCGACGTGTCGGGGGGGCGCCTGGGAAGGAAAGGTCCCAGGGGCCCGGGGGAGGCGGGGTCCGAGAGGGCCCGTGGGGAGCCCCCGACACCCGAAAGGGCGAGCCGCTGGGACCTCCCCTCTCCGAGATACGGGCCGTTTTCTCCGAAAGTCGCCCGCGCGTAACGGGGCCCATCTCGGGACCGGGAGGTCCCAGCGGCTCGCGGCGGCGGGTGCGGGGCCCGCTCTCGGGGACCTTGCTCCTCCCGCCGTCCCGAGCCACGGGGACCTTCCGGTCCCGAGATACGGCCACTTCCTGTCCAGCTTTGACCGGGTGTAACTCGAAAAGTAAGCCGAGTTGGGGCTCCACACTCGGGGGTATTGGGGGCCTCTAGGAGGGCCCCCCACGCCGGGTGTATGGGGCCCCAACTCGGCTTGGTTCCGGAGATATGGCCCTTTAAAGTTTCAACTTTGACCGGGTGTAACTCGAAAAGTAAGCCGAGTTGGGGCTCCACACTCGGGGGTATTGGGGGCCTCTAGGAGGGCCCCCCACGCCGGGTGTATGGGGCCCCAACTCGGCTTGGTTCCGGAGATATGGCCCTTTAAAGTTTCAACTTTGACCGGGTGTAACTCGAAAAGTAAGCCGAGTTGGGGCTCCACACTCGGGGGTATTGGGGGCCTCTAGGAGGGCCCCCCACGCCGGGTGTATGGGGCCCCAACTCGGCTTGGTTCCGGAGATATGGCCCTTTAAAGTTTCAACTTTGACCGGCTGTAACTCGAAAAGTAAGCCGAGTTGGGGCTCCACACTCGGGGGTATTGGGGGCCTCTAGGAGGGCCCCCCACGCCGGGTGTATGGGGCCCCAACTCGGCTTGGTTCCGGAGATATGGCCCTTTAAAGTTTCAACTTTGACCGGCTGTAACTCGAAAAGTAAGCCGAGTTGGGGCTCCACACTCGGGGGTATTGGGGGCCTCTAGGAGGGCCCCCCACGCCGGGTGTATGGGGCCCCAACTCGGCTTGGTTCCGGAGATATGGCCCTTTAAAGTTTCAACTTTGACCGGCTGTAACTCGAAAAGTAAGCCGAGTTGGGGCTCCACACTCGGGGGTATTGGGGGCCTCTAGGAGGGCCCCCCACGCCGGGTGTATGGGGCCCCAACTCGGCTTGGTTCCGGAGATATGCCCGTTTGAAGTTGCAACTTCTACCCAGTCTAATAATCCCAAAATAATAATTAAATAAAAAAAAAAAATAATAATAAAAATAAAAATAAGCCGAGTTGGGGCTCCACACTCTGGGCCTGGGGGGCACCACTAGGAGATCCCCCTGTGCCCAGAGCGTGGAGCCCCGAATCGGCTTTCCACACCACTCACACCGGTTTCTGACTACCTTAAGAGAGTCATTGTTAGTCGCGCAGTTTACCCGACTCTGGGAACCGGGGCTTTGGGCTTGGGGGAGACCCACCGCTCGCCCCCTAACACGTCG
>NC_142770.1:51016206-51023706 GCF_988280905.1 Pimephales promelas | reverse complement strand
TTTCGACTTCACGTTTAGGGACTCTGTCCCTTTTTTCCGGAGGGGGGCCTTTTCCTCCAGAGCGCCCTGGTTACCGCCTGCCTGCCGACCCCAGACGACGCATCCTCCCCAGGATGTCGGAAACCGATACCGAGCAACGCTTTTTTTTTTGGTCCGTCACCTTGTCCGAGCGGGGCTCTCGTCCCCTTCCTCGACAAAACCCCGAAGGCCCGTTTTAGGACCGTCTCGGCACCGACGGGTGCTCCGTTCACGCCCACCGATACCGTCTCGCCCCGGGTCCGAGGCACCCACCCAGGTCACCGGCCATGGAGACGGGCCGGCCCTGGGGAACTCTTTCGACTTCACGTTTACGGACTCTGTCCTTTTTTTCCGGAGGGGGGGCCTTTTCCTCCAGAGCGCCCTGGTGACCGCCTGCCTGCCTGCCTGCCGACCCCAGATGACGCATCCCCGCCTGGATGTCAGAAACCGATACCGAGCACCATTTTTTAGCCCGTCGCCTTGTCCGATTGGGGCGCTTGTCCCCTTCCTCGACAAAACCCCGAAGGCCCGTCTCAGGACCACCTCGGCACCGACGGGGGCTCCGCCAGGCAGACGCATTCGCTCGTGCCCGAAAACGAGGCGCTCTCCCCGGTCGCCAGCCGGGGGAGGTTCGTTAGCATTGGGAATCTCGTTCGCACGCAACAGCACGGACACTCGCCGTTTACCCAGACCGACCGTTCGACAAGCATATGCCTGGGGTGCACTTTTTCCATAAAACCAGCCCGTCTTTTCCTGGAGGTCTCGTACTTCCAGAGCTCCGACGGGGGCGCAGTCTGGATTTTATATGCCCACCCAGAGCGAGTCTGAGTGGGACTCACGACGGTCTGATCAATGGTAGGGGGTGCTCTGTGTTTTGCACCACCACACTTGCCCTCTTCCATACAGCCCCGAAGGCCCGTTTTAGGACCGTCTTCCCTCCAGGTCGAGCTCCAGGGGGTGTCGGGCGAATCTGACTCTGGCCCAGGACGGGGCCACCCTCCCTGGGCTGGCCAGGGAGGTCTGAGACCATGGAGCTTTAGAACCACACCACGTCATTGGACTTAGTCGATTTTACTCAAATTTTTTGGCACCAGAGCCGGACCCCGCCACGCGCGCCGGGCTCGTGCCCAGGAAAGACGCACCCTGCCTGGGGTGCACTTTACATAAAACCGGCCTGTCTTTTCCTGGAGGTCTCGTACTTCCAGAGCTCCGACGGGGGGGCGTAGTCTGGATTTTATATGCCCACCCAGAGCGAGTCTGAGTGGGACTCACGACGGTCTGATCAATGGTAGGGGGTGCTCTGTGTTTTGCACCACCACACTTGCCCTCTTCCATACAGCCCCGAAGGCCCGTTTTAGGACCGTCTTCCCTCCAGGTCGAGCTCCAGGGGGTGTCGGGCGAATCTGACTCTGGCCCAGGACGGGCCACCCTCCCTGGGCTGGCCAGGGAGGTCTGAGACCATGGGGCTTTGAACCCACGTCACGCCATTGGACTTAGTCGATTTTTCTCAATTTTTTTGGCACCAGAGCCGGACCCCGCCACGTGCGCCGGGCTCGTGCCCAGGAAAGATGCACCCTGCCTGGGGTGCACTTTTCAGAAAACCAGCCTGTCTTTTCCTGGAGGTCTCGTACTTCCAGAGCTCCGACGGGGCGTAGTCTGGATTTTATATGCCCACCCAGAGTGAGTCTGAGTGGGACTCACGACGGTCTGATCGCTGGTAGGGGTCCTCTGTGTTTGCCACCACCACGCTTCCCCCTCTCTCATACATCCCCGAAGGCCCGTTTTAGGACCGTCTTCGCTCCAGGCGGAGCTCCAGGGGTGGCGGGCGAATCTGAATCTGGCCCAGGACGGGCCACCCTCCCTGGGCTGGCCAGGGAGGTCTGAGGGCATGGAGCTTTGGAACCACACCACGTTATTGGACTCTGTCTATTTTTTCCCCCAAACTTTGGCACCAGAGCCGGACCACCACACCATGTGCGCTGGGCTCGTGCCCAGGAAAAGATGCACCCTGCCTGGGGTGCACTTTTCAGAAAACCAGCCTGTCTTTTCCTGGAGGTCTCGTAACTTCCAGAGCTCCAGCGCGGCGTAATCTGGATTTTTACCATGCCCACCCAGAGTGACTCTGAGTGGGACTCACGACGGTCTGATCGCTGGTAGGGGGTCCTCTGTGTTTGCCACCACCACGCTTCCCCTCTCTCATACATCCCCGAAGGCCCGTTTTAGGACCGTCTTCGCTCCAGGCGGAGCTCCAGGGGTGGCGGGCGAATCTGAATCTGGCCCAGGACGGGCCACCCTCCCTGGGCTGGCCAGGGAGGTCTGAGGGCATGGAGGTTTGGAGCCACCGCACATTTTTTGTACTTTGTCGTTTTTCGAGATCTGGGCTTCAGAGTCGAGCCCAGGCTCCGTTTCAAGGTGGGCATTGGGCTTCGTTCTTGCCCAGGAGACCCGCACCCTGCCTGGGATGCACTTTTCAGAGAAACCGGGCCGCCTTTTCCTGGAGGTTCTCGTGTTTTTCAGAGCTCCACCACAGCAGAGATTGAATCCTCTTCCCCAGCCAGAGTGCACCCTCTCTGGCTTGGGTGAGTGCCTTGAGTGCCCTGGAGGTCCGAACCAACAGCACGTTTATGGACTTTGTCTATTTTTCCAAATTCGACTCCAGAGTCAAGCCGGCCAAGGGGCTCTCTGAAGGCCCCTCTCTCCCTCCCTCATCCTCTACAAGAGCCCCATGGTCCGTTTTAGGACCGTCTTCGCTCCAGGCGGAGCTCCAGGGGTGGCGGGGGAAATCTGAGTCTGGCCCAGGACGGGCCACCCTCCCTGGGCTGGCCAGGGAGGTCTGCATGGAGGTTTGGAGCCACCGCACCTTTTTGTACTTTGTCGTTTTTCGAGATCTGGGCTTCAGAGTCGAGCCCAGGCTCCGTTTCAAGGTGGGCATTGGGCTTCGTTCTTGCCCAGGAGACCCGCACCCTGCCTGGGATGCACTTTTCAGAGAAACCGGGCCGTCTTTTCCCTGGAGGTTTTCGTGTTTTTCAGAGCTCCACCACAGCAGAGATTGAATCTGCTTCCCCAGCCAGAGTGCACCCTCTCTGGCTTGGGTGAGTGGTGCCTTGAGTGGCCAGGGCCAACATCACCCACGGGCATCGGGCTTTATTCGTGCCCATGAGACCCGCACCCTGCCTGGGATGCACTTTTCAGAGAAACCGGGCCGTCTTTTCCTGGAGGTTTCGCGTTTTTCCAGAGCTCCACCACAGCAGAGATTGAATCTGCTTCCCCAGCCAGAGTGCACCCTCTCTGGCTTGGGTGAGTGCCTTGAGTGGCCAGGGCCAACATCACCCACGGGGCATCGGGCTTTATTCGTGCCCAGGAGACCCGCACCCTGCCTGGGATGCACTTTTCAGAGAAATCGGGCCGTCTTTTCCTGGAGGTTTCGCGTTTTTCCAGAGCTCCACCACAGCAGAGATTGAATCTGCTTCCCCAGCCAGAGTGCACCCTCTCTGGCTTGGGTGAGTGCCTTGAGTGGCCAGGGCCAACATCACCCACGGGCATCGGGCTTTATTCGTGCCCATGAGACCCGCACCCTGCCTGGGATGCACTTTTCAGAGAAATCGGGCCGTCTTTTCCTGGAGGTTTCGCGTTTTTCCAGAGCTCCACCACAGCAGAGATTGAATCTGCTTCCCCAGCCAGAGTGCACCCTCTCTGGCTTGGGTGAGTGCCTTGAGTGGCCAGGGCCAAAATCACCCACGGGGCATCGGGCTTTATTCGTGCCCAGGAGACCCGCACCCTGCCTGGGATGCACTTTTCAGAGAAATCGGGCCGTCTTTTCCTGGAGGTTTCGCGTTTTTCCAGAGCTCCACCACAGCAGAGATTGAATCTGCTTCCCCAGCCAGAGTGCACCCTCTCTGGCTTGGGTGAGTGCCTTGAGTGGCCAGGGCCAACATCACCCACGGGGCATCGGGCTTTATTCGTGCCCAGGAGACCCGCACCCTGCCTGGGATGCAGATCGGTTTGTGTGAGTCCTGGTTGGGTGAGCGTTACCCTTCTACATCACCCCCAAGGCCCGTTTTAGGACCGTCTCGGCTCCGGGCGGACAGCCGGGGGGCAGGGGGCGAATCTGCCTCCGGCCCGGGTCGGAGCTCCCTCCCCGGGGCCGTGCGTGGAGACCCGTCGCGCCCGGAGCTCCCGTGCAACCCCACGTTTTGGACTTGGGTTTTGGAGCGAGCGAGCGGGGTCGAACCCCGGGGGCCGAGCCGCCACGGAGTCCCCGAGCCCCGGGGACGAAGCCCCGGGAGCGAGGTCCCTCCGTGGAGGCGCGAGCCCCCAGGGCCCGGCCGCCCGCCCGGGGAGGAGAGCGCACGCTCCCCTACCCCTCAAAACCCACGTGGCTGGTTGCAGCAGACCCTGTGCACCGGAGGTTCCTCCAGGAGCGCGGGGCTGGGTGCTCTAAGCCCAAGTCATACAGGCAACCATGCCTCCCCGGGACTCCCCCTGCGAGCGGCGGCTGTTTGAAGGACGGTAACCCCACTGCACGGGGCTTCAAACGACCGTAGCTCGCCGAAGGCGGCTCCGATCGACGCCAAATTTTTATGGGCTGGAGAACGGGACGAGACCTTTCGAATGAGACCGCCCCCAGCCCCGTGGGCCCCCGGGGGCCCGAGATACGGGCCCCCAAAGCGCCCCGGAAGCGGAAAAACGCAAATATCTCGCCGAAAACTCGACGTGCCCGGCCGAGGCCGGGCTCATTCGAACCGTCTCGCCGAGCTGAACGCGTCCATATGCGTTTCGTCGTTTTTGGTCGAGTATTCGCGGAGATATCGGCCGAAAACCCTCGGCCGCGCTCTGAAATGGCGCCCGCCGATGACGTCACGATCCCGGGAGAAAATCGCCCGTATCTCCGCGACGCGAAGGCCCAGAGAGCTCAAATTTGGGTGGCGAGGTCCCACGGGGGCCCTCGCTCGAACCAGGGCGGCGGCGGGCCCCGGGGACGCCCCCTACCGGATCGCCGTTCGCCGGGACCCCCGACTTTGAACGGCTATAACTCGGGGACCCGGGCGAGTTGGACCTCGTGGGTGGGCTCTTTCGAAAGGCCCCGTCCGGCACTACGGTCGATTCGAGTTTGGGGAAGATTGGCCCAGGGGTTCGCGAGATATAAGCCAAAAAACGCCGCGCCTTTGACCGGGCCTAACTCCCTGACCCCGAGGCCCCCGGGGACGCGGGTGGCCTCTTTGGATAGGGCCCCTCGAGGCCTACGGAAGACCCGAGTTTGAAATTTTTTCGCCCGGCCGTCTTCGAGATATCGGCGAAAAACGGAATCTTCCCGTCCGGTGGGTGGGTGTGGGTGTCTCCGGGGGGCGGGGGGACTTCCAGGACCCCGGGGGGGGGGCCACCTGGCCGTGCCCGAGGACGGTGCACCTCCCTGGGTGTGCCGTCAGAGCCTCCGGGGCCCCGGAAGTCCCCGCCCGCTGCACGTTTTCGGACTTTGAGGGATTTTCGGGCCCGGAAAAGGGCCCCGAATTCGAACGCACGTAGCTCGGGGACCCGGGGGCCCAGAGACACCGGACTCGGGTCAAGTGTGGCGTCCCGGCGGGCCCCTCGCAAAGAGCCCGCCCCCGAGCTCCGGGGCCCCCGGGTCCCGGAGAAAAGGGGCCCGACGTGTCGGGGGGGCGCCCGGGAAGGAAAGGTCCCAGGGGCCCGGGGGAGGCGGGTTCCGAGAGGGCCCGTGGGGAGCCCCCGACACCCGAAAGGGCGAGCCGCTGGGACCTCCCCTCTCCGAGATACGGGCCGTTTTCTCCGAAAGTCGCCCGCGCGTAACGGGGCCCATCTCGGGACCGGGAGGTCCCAGCGGCTCGCGGCGGCGGGTGCGGGGCCCGCTCTCGGGGACCTTGCTCCTCCCGCCGTCCCGAGCCACGGGGACCTTCCGGTCCCGAGATACGGCCACTTCCTGTCCAGCTTTGACCGGGTGTAACTCGAAAAGTAAGCCGAGTTGGGGCTCCACACTCGGGGCTATTGGGGGCCTCTGGGAGGGCCCCACACGCCGGGTGTATGGGGCCCCAACTCGGCTTGGTTCCGGAGATATGGCCCTTTAAAGTTTCAACTTTGACCGGCTGTAACTCGAAAAGTGAGCCGAGTTGGGGCTCCACACTCGGGGGTATTGGGGGCCTCTAGGAGGGCCCCCCACGCCGGGTGTATGGGGCCCCAACTCGGCTTGGTTCCGGAGATATGGCCCTTTAAAGTTTCAACTTTGACCGGCTGTAACTCGAAAAGTGAGCCGAGTTGGGGCTCCACACTCGGGGGTATTGGGGGCCTCTAGGAGGGCCCCCCACGCCGGGTGTATGGGGCCCCAACTCGGCTTGGTTCCGGAGATATGGCCCTTTAAAGTTTCAACTTTGACCGGCTGTAACTCGAAAAGTAAGCCGAGTTGGGGCTCCACACTCGGGGGTATTGGGGGCCTCTAGGAGGGCCCCCCACGCCGGGTGTATGGGGCCCCAACTCGGCTTGGTTCCGGAGATATGGCCCTTTAAAGTTTCAACTTTGACCGGCTGTAACTCGAAAAGTAAGCCGAGTTGGGGCTCCACACTCGGGGGTATTGGGGGCCTCTAGGAGGGCCCCCCACGCCGGGTGTATGGGGCCCCAACTCGGCTTGGTTCCGGAGATATGGCCCTTTAAAGTTTCAACTTTGACCGGCTGTAACTCGAAAAGTAAGCCGAGTTGGGGCTCCACACTCGGGGGTATTGGGGGCCTCTAGGAGGGCCCCCCACGCCGGGTGTATGGGGCCCCAACTCGGCTTGGTTCCGGAGATATGCCCGTTTGAAGTTGCAACTTCTACCCAGTCTAATAATCCCAAAATAATAATTAAATAAAAAAAAAAATAATAATAAAAATAAAAATAAGCCGAGTTGGGGCTCCACACTCTGGGCCTGGGGGGCACCACTAGGAGATCCCCCTGTGCCCAGAGCGTGGAGCCCCGAATCGGCTTTCCACACCACTCACACCGGTTTCTGACTACCTTAAGAGAGTCATTGTTAGTCGCGCAGTTTACCCGACTCTGGGAACCGGGGCTTTGGGCTTGGGGGAGACCCACCGCTCGCCCCCTAACACGTCGGGGGGGACCAGGGGGCACCCGCCTGGACCCCCTCAGCCCCACTTCGGAGAACCAGAACGCTGGCCAGGGACCCCCACGGCGGTTGAAGTTTGAACTTCTACCCGGTGCATCCCGAAAAATTGAAAAAATAAAATAAAATAAGATAATAATAATAATAATAATAATAATTTTAAAAAAAATAAGCCGAGTTGGGGCTCCACACTCTGGGCCTGGGGTGGACCACTAGGAGATCCCCCTGTGCCCAGAGCGTGGAGCCCCAACTCGGCTTTCCACACCACTCACACCGGTTCCTGCCTACCTTAAGAGAGTCAAAGTTACTCCCGCAGTTTACCCGACTCTGGGAACCGGGGCTTTGGGCTTGGGGGAGACCCACCGCTCGCCCCCTA
>NC_142770.1:50998706-51006206 GCF_988280905.1 Pimephales promelas | reverse complement strand
CCCCGGGTCCGAGGCACCCACCCAGGTCACCGGCCATGGAGACGGGCCGGCCCTGGGGAACTCTTTCGACTTCACGTTTACGGACTCTGTCCTTTTTTTCCGGAGGGGGGGCCTTTTCCTCCAGAGCGCCCTGGTGACCGCCTGCCTGCCTGCCTGCCGACCCCAGATGACGCATCCCCGCCTGGATGTCAGAAACCGATACCGAGCACCATTTTTTAGCCCGTCGCCTTGTCCGATTGGGGCGCTTGTCCCCTTCCTCGACAAAACCCCGAAGGCCCGTCTCAGGACCACCTCGGCACCGACGGGGGCTCCGCCAGGCAGACGCATTCGCTCGTGCCCGAAAACGAGGCGCTCTCCCCGGTCGCCAGCCGGGGGAGGTTCGTTAGCATTGGGAATCTCGTTCGCACGCAACAGCACGGACACTCGCCGTTTACCCAGACCGACCGTTCGACAAGCATATGCCTGGGGTGCACTTTTTCCATAAAACCAGCCCGTCTTTTCCTGGAGGTCTCGTACTTCCAGAGCTCCGACGGGGGCGCAGTCTGGATTTTATATGCCCACCCAGAGCGAGTCTGAGTGGGACTCACGACGGTCTGATCAATGGTAGGGGGTGCTCTGTGTTTTGCACCACCACACTTGCCCTCTTCCATACAGCCCCGAAGGCCCGTTTTAGGACCGTCTTCCCTCCAGGTCGAGCTCCAGGGGGTGTCGGGCGAATCTGACTCTGGCCCAGGACGGGGCCACCCTCCCTGGGCTGGCCAGGGAGGTCTGAGACCATGGAGCTTTAGAACCACACCACGTCATTGGACTTAGTCGATTTTACTCAAATTTTTTGGCACCAGAGCCGGACCCCGCCACGCGCGCCGGGCTCGTGCCCAGGAAAGACGCACCCTGCCTGGGGTGCACTTTACATAAAACCGGCCTGTCTTTTCCTGGAGGTCTCGTACTTCCAGAGCTCCGACGGGGGGGCGTAGTCTGGATTTTATATGCCCACCCAGAGCGAGTCTGAGTGGGACTCACGACGGTCTGATCAATGGTAGGGGGTGCTCTGTGTTTTGCACCACCACACTTGCCCTCTTCCATACAGCCCCGAAGGCCCGTTTTAGGACCGTCTTCCCTCCAGGTCGAGCTCCAGGGGGTGTCGGGCGAATCTGACTCTGGCCCAGGACGGGCCACCCTCCCTGGGCTGGCCAGGGAGGTCTGAGACCATGGGGCTTTGAACCCACGTCACGCCATTGGACTTAGTCGATTTTTCTCAATTTTTTTGGCACCAGAGCCGGACCCCGCCACGTGCGCCGGGCTCGTGCCCAGGAAAGATGCACCCTGCCTGGGGTGCACTTTTCAAAAACCAGCCTGTCTTTTCCTGGAGGTCTCGTACTTCCAGAGCTCCGACGGGGCGTAGTCTGGATTTTATATGCCCACCCAGAGTGAGTCTGAGTGGGACTCACGACGGTCTGATCGCTGGTAGGGGTCCTCTGTGTTTGCCACCACCACGCTTCCCCCTCTCTCATACATCCCCGAAGGCCCGTTTTAGGACCGTCTTCGCTCCAGGCGGAGCTCCAGGGGTGGCGGGCGAATCTGAATCTGGCCCAGGACGGGCCACCCTCCCTGGGCTGGCCAGGGAGGTCTGAGGGCATGGAGCTTTGGAACCACACCACGTTATTGGACTCTGTCTATTTTTTCCCCCAAACTTTGGCACCAGAGCCGGACCACCACACCATGTGCGCTGGGCTCGTGCCCAGGAAAAGATGCACCCTGCCTGGGGTGCACTTTTCAGAAAACCAGCCTGTCTTTTCCTGGAGGTCTCGTAACTTCCAGAGCTCCAGCGCGGCGTAATCTGGATTTTTACATGCCCACCCAGAGTGACTCTGAGTGGGACTCACGACGGTCTGATCGCTGGTAGGGGGTCCTCTGTGTTTGCCACCACCACGCTTCCCCTCTCTCATACATCCCCGAAGGCCCGTTTTAGGACCGTCTTCGCTCCAGGCGGAGCTCCAGGGGTGGCGGGCGAATCTGAATCTGGCCCAGGACGGGCCACCCTCCCTGGGCTGGCCAGGGAGGTCTGAGGGCATGGAGGTTTGGAGCCACCGCACATTTTTTGTACTTTGTCGTTTTTCGAGATCTGGGCTTCAGAGTCGAGCCCAGGCTCCGTTTCAAGGTGGGCATTGGGCTTCGTTCTTGCCCAGGAGACCCGCACCCTGCCTGGGATGCACTTTTCAGAGAAACCGGGCCGCCTTTTCCTGGAGGTTCTCGTGTTTTTCAGAGCTCCACCACAGCAGAGATTGAATCCTCTTCCCCAGCCAGAGTGCACCCTCTCTGGCTTGGGTGAGTGCCTTGAGTGCCCTGGAGGTCCGAACCAACAGCACGTTTATGGACTTTGTCTATTTTTCCAAATTCGACTCCAGAGTCAAGCCGGCCAAGGGGCTCTCTGAAGGCCCCTCTCTCCCTCCCTCATCCTCTACAAGAGCCCCATGGTCCGTTTTAGGACCGTCTTCGCTCCAGGCGGAGCTCCAGGGGTGGCGGGGGAAATCTGAGTCTGGCCCAGGACGGGCCACCCTCCCTGGGCTGGCCAGGGAGGTCTGAGGGCATGGAGGTTTGGAGCCACCGCACCTTTTTGTACTTTGTCGTTTTTCGAGATCTGGGCTTCAGAGTCGAGCCCAGGCTCCGTTTCAAGGTGGGCATTGGGCTTCGTTCTTGCCCAGGAGACCCGCACCCTGCCTGGGATGCACTTTTCAGAGAAACCGGGCCGTCTTTTCCCTGGAGGTTTTCGTGTTTTTCAGAGCTCCACCACAGCAGAGATTGAATCTGCTTCCCCAGCCAGAGTGCACCCTCTCTGGCTTGGGTGAGTGGTGCCTTGAGTGGCCAGGGCCAACATCACCCACGGGCATCGGGCTTTATTCGTGCCCATGAGACCCGCACCCTGCCTGGGATGCACTTTTCAGAGAAACCGGGCCGTCTTTTCCTGGAGGTTTCGCGTTTTTCCAGAGCTCCACCACAGCAGAGATTGAATCTGCTTCCCCAGCCAGAGTGCACCCTCTCTGGCTTGGGTGAGTGCCTTGAGTGGCCAGGGCCAACATCACCCACGGGGCATCGGGCTTTATTCGTGCCCAGGAGACCCGCACCCTGCCTGGGATGCACTTTTCAGAGAAATCGGGCCGTCTTTTCCTGGAGGTTTCGCGTTTTTCCAGAGCTCCACCACAGCAGAGATTGAATCTGCTTCCCCAGCCAGAGTGCACCCTCTCTGGCTTGGGTGAGTGCCTTGAGTGGCCAGGGCCAACATCACCCACGGGCATCGGGCTTTATTCGTGCCCATGAGACCCGCACCCTGCCTGGGATGCACTTTTCAGAGAAATCGGGCCGTCTTTTCCTGGAGGTTTCGCGTTTTTCCAGAGCTCCACCACAGCAGAGATTGAATCTGCTTCCCCAGCCAGAGTGCACCCTCTCTGGCTTGGGTGAGTGCCTTGAGTGGCCAGGGCCAAAATCACCCACGGGGCATCGGGCTTTATTCGTGCCCAGGAGACCCGCACCCTGCCTGGGATGCACTTTTCAGAGAAATCGGGCCGTCTTTTCCTGGAGGTTTCGCGTTTTTCCAGAGCTCCACCACAGCAGAGATTGAATCTGCTTCCCCAGCCAGAGTGCACCCTCTCTGGCTTGGGTGAGTGCCTTGAGTGGCCAGGGCCAACATCACCCACGGGGCATCGGGCTTTATTCGTGCCCAGGAGACCCGCACCCTGCCTGGGATGCAGATCGGTTTGTGTGAGTCCTGGTTGGGTGAGCGTTACCCTTCTACATCACCCCCAAGGCCCGTTTTAGGACCGTCTCGGCTCCGGGCGGACAGCCGGGGGGCAGGGGGCGAATCTGCCTCCGGCCCGGGTCGGAGCTCCCTCCCCGGGGCCGTGCGTGGAGACCCGTCGCGCCCGGAGCTCCCGTGCAACCCCACGTTTTGGACTTGGGTTTTGGAGCGAGCGAGCGGGGTCGAACCCCGGGGGCCGAGCCGCCACGGAGTCCCCGAGCCCCGGGGACGAAGCCCCGGGAGCGAGGTCCCTCCGTGGAGGCGCGAGCCCCCAGGGCCCGGCCGCCCGCCCGGGGAGGAGAGCGCACGCTCCCCTACCCCTCAAAACCCACGTGGCTGGTTGCAGCAGACCCTGTGCACCGGAGGTTCCTCCAGGAGCGCGGGGCTGGGTGCTCTAAGCCCAAGTCATACAGGCAACCATGCCTCCCCGGGACTCCCCCTGCGAGCGGCGGCTGTTTGAAGGACGGTAACCCCACTGCACGGGGCTTCAAACGACCGTAGCTCGCCGAAGGCGGCTCCGATCGACGCCAAATTTTTATGGGCTGGAGAACGGGACGAGACCTTTCGAATGAGACCGCCCCCAGCCCCGTGGGCCCCCGGGGGCCCGAGATACGGGCCCCCAAAGCGCCCCGGAAGCGGAAAAACGCAAATATCTCGCCGAAAACTCGACGTGCCCGGCCGAGGCCGGGCTCATTCGAACCGTCTCGCCGAGCTGAACGCGTCCATATGCGTTTCGTCGTTTTTGGTCGAGTATTCGCGGAGATATCGGCCGAAAACCCTCGGCCGCGCTCTGAAATGGCGCCCGCCGATGACGTCACGATCCCGGGAGAAAATCGCCCGTATCTCCGCGACGCGAAGGCCCAGAGAGCTCAAATTTGGGTGGCGAGGTCCCACGGGGGCCCTCGCTCGAACCAGGGCGGCGGCGGGCCCCGGGGACGCCCCCTACCGGATCGCCGTTCGCCGGGACCCCCGACTTTGAACGGCTATAACTCGGGGACCCGGGCGAGTTGGACCTCGTGGGTGGGCTCTTTCGAAAGGCCCCGTCCGGCACTACGGTCGATTCGAGTTTGGGGAAGATTGGCCCAGGGGTTCGCGAGATATAAGCCAAAAAACGCCGCGCCTTTGACCGGGCCTAACTCCCTGACCCCGAGGCCCCCGGGGACGCGGGTGGCCTCTTTGGATAGGGCCCCTCGAGGCCTACGGAAGACCCGAGTTTGAAATTTTTTCGCCCGGCCGTCTTCGAGATATCGGCGAAAAACGGAATCTTCCCGTCCGGTGGGTGGGTGTGGGTGTCTCCGGGGGGCGGGGGGACTTCCAGGACCCCGGGGGGGGGGCCACCTGGCCGTGCCCGAGGACGGTGCACCTCCCTGGGTGTGCCGTCAGAGCCTCCGGGGCCCCGGAAGTCCCCGCCCGCTGCACGTTTTCGGACTTTGAGGGATTTTCGGGCCCGGAAAAGGGCCCCGAATTCGAACGCACGTAGCTCGGGGACCCGGGGGCCCAGAGACACCGGACTCGGGTCAAGTGTGGCGTCCCGGCGGGCCCCTCGCAAAGAGCCCGCCCCCGAGCTCCGGGGCCCCCGGGTCCCGGAGAAAAGGGGCCCGACGTGTCGGGGGGGCGCCCGGGAAGGAAAGGTCCCAGGGGCCCGGGGGAGGCGGGTTCCGAGAGGGCCCGTGGGGAGCCCCCGACACCCGAAAGGGCGAGCCGCTGGGACCTCCCCTCTCCGAGATACGGGCCGTTTTCTCCGAAAGTCGCCCGCGCGTAACGGGGCCCATCTCGGGACCGGGAGGTCCCAGCGGCTCGCGGCGGCGGGTGCGGGGCCCGCTCTCGGGGACCTTGCTCCTCCCGCCGTCCCGAGCCACGGGGACCTTCCGGTCCCGAGATACGGCCACTTCCTGTCCAGCTTTGACCGGGTGTAACTCGAAAAGTAAGCCGAGTTGGGGCTCCACACTCGGGGCTATTGGGGGCCTCTGGGAGGGCCCCACACGCCGGGTGTATGGGGCCCCAACTCGGCTTGGTTCCGGAGATATGGCCCTTTAAAGTTTCAACTTTGACCGGCTGTAACTCGAAAAGTGAGCCGAGTTGGGGCTCCACACTCGGGGGTATTGGGGGCCTCTAGGAGGGCCCCCCACGCCGGGTGTATGGGGCCCCAACTCGGCTTGGTTCCGGAGATATGGCCCTTTAAAGTTTCAACTTTGACCGGCTGTAACTCGAAAAGTGAGCCGAGTTGGGGCTCCACACTCGGGGGTATTGGGGGCCTCTAGGAGGGCCCCCCACGCCGGGTGTATGGGGCCCCAACTCGGCTTGGTTCCGGAGATATGGCCCTTTAAAGTTTCAACTTTGACCGGCTGTAACTCGAAAAGTAAGCCGAGTTGGGGCTCCACACTCGGGGGTATTGGGGGCCTCTAGGAGGGCCCCCCACGCCGGGTGTATGGGGCCCCAACTCGGCTTGGTTCCGGAGATATGGCCCTTTAAAGTTTCAACTTTGACCGGCTGTAACTCGAAAAGTAAGCCGAGTTGGGGCTCCACACTCGGGGGTATTGGGGGCCTCTAGGAGGGCCCCCCACGCCGGGTGTATGGGGCCCCAACTCGGCTTGGTTCCGGAGATATGGCCCTTTAAAGTTTCAACTTTGACCGGCTGTAACTCGAAAAGTAAGCCGAGTTGGGGCTCCACACTCGGGGGTATTGGGGGCCTCTAGGAGGGCCCCCCACGCCGGGTGTATGGGGCCCCAACTCGGCTTGGTTCCGGAGATATGCCCGTTTGAAGTTGCAACTTCTACCCAGTCTAATAATCCCAAAATAATAATTAAATAAAAAAAAAAATAATAATAAAAATAAAAATAAGCCGAGTTGGGGCTCCACACTCTGGGCCTGGGGGGCACCACTAGGAGATCCCCCTGTGCCCAGAGCGTGGAGCCCCGAATCGGCTTTCCACACCACTCACACCGGTTTCTGACTACCTTAAGAGAGTCATTGTTAGTCGCGCAGTTTACCCGACTCTGGGAACCGGGGCTTTGGGCTTGGGGGAGACCCACCGCTCGCCCCCTAACACGTCGGGGGGGACCAGGGGGCACCCGCCTGGACCCCCTCAGCCCCACTTCGGAGAACCAGAACGCTGGCCAGGGACCCCCACGGCGGTTGAAGTTTGAACTTCTACCCGGTGCATCCCGAAAAATTGAAAAAATAAAATAAAATAAGATAATAATAATAATAATAATAATAATTTTAAAAAAAATAAGCCGAGTTGGGGCTCCACACTCTGGGCCTGGGGTGGACCACTAGGAGATCCCCCTGTGCCCAGAGCGTGGAGCCCCAACTCGGCTTTCCACACCACTCACACCGGTTCCTGCCTACCTTAAGAGAGTCAAAGTTACTCCCGCAGTTTACCCGACTCTGGGAACCGGGGCTTTGGGCTTGGGGGAGACCCACCGCTCGCCCCCTAACACGTCGGGGGGACCAGGGGGCACCCGCCTGGACCACCTCCTGCCCGACTCGGAGAACCAGAGCTCTGGCCAGGGGACCCCCACGGCGGTTGAAGTTTGAACTTCTACCCGGTGCATCCCGAAAAATTGAAAAAATAAAATAAAATAAGATAAAAAAAAAAATAATAATAATAATAATAATTTTAAAAAAAAAATAAGCCGAGTTGGGGCTCCACACTCTGGGCCTGGGGTGGACCACTAGGAGATCCACCTGTGCCCAGAACATGG
>NC_142770.1:50981206-50988706 GCF_988280905.1 Pimephales promelas | reverse complement strand
CCGAAGGCCCGTCTCAGGACCACCTCGGCACCGACGGGGGCTCCGCCAGGCAGACGCATTCGCTCGTGCCCGAAAACGAGGCGCTCTCCCCGGTCGCCAGCCGGGGGAGGTTCGTTAGCATTGGGAATCTCGTTCGCACGCAACAGCACGGACACTCGCCGTTTACCCAGACCGACCGTTCGACAAGCATATGCCTGGGGTGCACTTTTTCCATAAAACCAGCCCGTCTTTTCCTGGAGGTCTCGTACTTCCAGAGCTCCGACGGGGGCGCAGTCTGGATTTTATATGCCCACCCAGAGCGAGTCTGAGTGGGACTCACGACGGTCTGATCAATGGTAGGGGGTGCTCTGTGTTTTGCACCACCACACTTGCCCTCTTCCATACAGCCCCGAAGGCCCGTTTTAGGACCGTCTTCCCTCCAGGTCGAGCTCCAGGGGGTGTCGGGCGAATCTGACTCTGGCCCAGGACGGGGCCACCCTCCCTGGGCTGGCCAGGGAGGTCTGAGACCATGGAGCTTTAGAACCACACCACGTCATTGGACTTAGTCGATTTTACTCAAATTTTTTGGCACCAGAGCCGGACCCCGCCACGCGCGCCGGGCTCGTGCCCAGGAAAGACGCACCCTGCCTGGGGTGCACTTTACATAAAACCGGCCTGTCTTTTCCTGGAGGTCTCGTACTTCCAGAGCTCCGACGGGGGGGCGTAGTCTGGATTTTATATGCCCACCCAGAGCGAGTCTGAGTGGGACTCACGACGGTCTGATCAATGGTAGGGGGTGCTCTGTGTTTTGCACCACCACACTTGCCCTCTTCCATACAGCCCCGAAGGCCCGTTTTAGGACCGTCTTCCCTCCAGGTCGAGCTCCAGGGGGTGTCGGGCGAATCTGACTCTGGCCCAGGACGGGCCACCCTCCCTGGGCTGGCCAGGGAGGTCTGAGACCATGGGGCTTTGAACCCACGTCACGCCATTGGACTTAGTCGATTTTTCTCAATTTTTTTGGCACCAGAGCCGGACCCCGCCACGTGCGCCGGGCTCGTGCCCAGGAAAGATGCACCCTGCCTGGGGTGCACTTTTCAGAAAACCAGCCTGTCTTTTCCTGGAGGTCTCGTACTTCCAGAGCTCCGACGGGGCGTAGTCTGGATTTTATATGCCCACCCAGAGTGAGTCTGAGTGGGACTCACGACGGTCTGATCGCTGGTAGGGGTCCTCTGTGTTTGCCACCACCACGCTTCCCCCTCTCTCATACATCCCCGAAGGCCCGTTTTAGGACCGTCTTCGCTCCAGGCGGAGCTCCAGGGGTGGCGGGCGAATCTGAATCTGGCCCAGGACGGGCCACCCTCCCTGGGCTGGCCAGGGAGGTCTGAGGGCATGGAGCTTTGGAACCACACCACGTTATTGGACTCTGTCTATTTTTTCCCCCAAACTTTGGCACCAGAGCCGGACCACCACACCATGTGCGCTGGGCTCGTGCCCAGGAAAAGATGCACCCTGCCTGGGGTGCACTTTTCAGAAAACCAGCCTGTCTTTTCCTGGAGGTCTCGTAACTTCCAGAGCTCCAGCGCGGCGTAATCTGGATTTTTACATGCCCACCCAGAGTGACTCTGAGTGGGACTCACGACGGTCTGATCGCTGGTAGGGGGTCCTCTGTGTTTGCCACCACCACGCTTCCCCTCTCTCATACATCCCCGAAGGCCCGTTTTAGGACCGTCTTCGCTCCAGGCGGAGCTCCAGGGGTGGCGGGCGAATCTGAATCTGGCCCAGGACGGGCCACCCTCCCTGGGCTGGCCAGGGAGGTCTGAGGGCATGGAGGTTTGGAGCCACCGCACATTTTTTGTACTTTGTCGTTTTTCGAGATCTGGGCTTCAGAGTCGAGCCCAGGCTCCGTTTCAAGGTGGGCATTGGGCTTCGTTCTTGCCCAGGAGACCCGCACCCTGCCTGGGATGCACTTTTCAGAGAAACCGGGCCGCCTTTTCCTGGAGGTTCTCGTGTTTTTCAGAGCTCCACCACAGCAGAGATTGAATCCTCTTCCCCAGCCAGAGTGCACCCTCTCTGGCTTGGGTGAGTGCCTTGAGTGCCCTGGAGGTCCGAACCAACAGCACGTTTATGGACTTTGTCTATTTTTCCAAATTCGACTCCAGAGTCAAGCCGGCCAAGGGGCTCTCTGAAGGCCCCTCTCTCCCTCCCTCATCCTCTACAAGAGCCCCATGGTCCGTTTTAGGACCGTCTTCGCTCCAGGCGGAGCTCCAGGGGTGGCGGGGGAAATCTGAGTCTGGCCCAGGACGGGCCACCCTCCCTGGGCTGGCCAGGGAGGTCTGAGGGCATGGAGGTTTGGAGCCACCGCACCTTTTTGTACTTTGTCGTTTTTCGAGATCTGGGCTTCAGAGTCGAGCCCAGGCTCCGTTTCAAGGTGGGCATTGGGCTTCGTTCTTGCCCAGGAGACCCGCACCCTGCCTGGGATGCACTTTTCAGAGAAACCGGGCCGTCTTTTCCCTGGAGGTTTTCGTGTTTTTCAGAGCTCCACCACAGCAGAGATTGAATCTGCTTCCCCAGCCAGAGTGCACCCTCTCTGGCTTGGGTGAGTGGTGCCTTGAGTGGCCAGGGCCAACATCACCCACGGGCATCGGGCTTTATTCGTGCCCATGAGACCCGCACCCTGCCTGGGATGCACTTTTCAGAGAAACCGGGCCGTCTTTTCCTGGAGGTTTCGCGTTTTTCCAGAGCTCCACCACAGCAGAGATTGAATCTGCTTCCCCAGCCAGAGTGCACCCTCTCTGGCTTGGGTGAGTGCCTTGAGTGGCCAGGGCCAACATCACCCACGGGGCATCGGGCTTTATTCGTGCCCAGGAGACCCGCACCCTGCCTGGGATGCACTTTTCAGAGAAATCGGGCCGTCTTTTCCTGGAGGTTTCGCGTTTTTCCAGAGCTCCACCACAGCAGAGATTGAATCTGCTTCCCCAGCCAGAGTGCACCCTCTCTGGCTTGGGTGAGTGCCTTGAGTGGCCAGGGCCAACATCACCCACGGGCATCGGGCTTTATTCGTGCCCATGAGACCCGCACCCTGCCTGGGATGCACTTTTCAGAGAAATCGGGCCGTCTTTTCCTGGAGGTTTCGCGTTTTTCCAGAGCTCCACCACAGCAGAGATTGAATCTGCTTCCCCAGCCAGAGTGCACCCTCTCTGGCTTGGGTGAGTGCCTTGAGTGGCCAGGGCCAAAATCACCCACGGGGCATCGGGCTTTATTCGTGCCCAGGAGACCCGCACCCTGCCTGGGATGCACTTTTCAGAGAAATCGGGCCGTCTTTTCCTGGAGGTTTCGCGTTTTTCCAGAGCTCCACCACAGCAGAGATTGAATCTGCTTCCCCAGCCAGAGTGCACCCTCTCTGGCTTGGGTGAGTGCCTTGAGTGGCCAGGGCCAACATCACCCACGGGGCATCGGGCTTTATTCGTGCCCAGGAGACCCGCACCCTGCCTGGGATGCAGATCGGTTTGTGTGAGTCCTGGTTGGGTGAGCGTTACCCTTCTACATCACCCCCAAGGCCCGTTTTAGGACCGTCTCGGCTCCGGGCGGACAGCCGGGGGGCAGGGGGCGAATCTGCCTCCGGCCCGGGTCGGAGCTCCCTCCCCGGGGCCGTGCGTGGAGACCCGTCGCGCCCGGAGCTCCCGTGCAACCCCACGTTTTGGACTTGGGTTTTGGAGCGAGCGAGCGGGGTCGAACCCCGGGGGCCGAGCCGCCACGGAGTCCCCGAGCCCCGGGGACGAAGCCCCGGGAGCGAGGTCCCTCCGTGGAGGCGCGAGCCCCCAGGGCCCGGCCGCCCGCCCGGGGAGGAGAGCGCACGCTCCCCTACCCCTCAAAACCCACGTGGCTGGTTGCAGCAGACCCTGTGCACCGGAGGTTCCTCCAGGAGCGCGGGGCTGGGTGCTCTAAGCCCAAGTCATACAGGCAACCATGCCTCCCCGGGACTCCCCCTGCGAGCGGCGGCTGTTTGAAGGACGGTAACCCCACTGCACGGGGCTTCAAACGACCGTAGCTCGCCGAAGGCGGCTCCGATCGACGCCAAATTTTTATGGGCTGGAGAACGGGACGAGACCTTTCGAATGAGACCGCCCCCAGCCCCGTGGGCCCCCGGGGGCCCGAGATACGGGCCCCCAAAGCGCCCCGGAAGCGGAAAAACGCAAATATCTCGCCGAAAACTCGACGTGCCCGGCCGAGGCCGGGCTCATTCGAACCGTCTCGCCGAGCTGAACGCGTCCATATGCGTTTCGTCGTTTTTGGTCGAGTATTCGCGGAGATATCGGCCGAAAACCCTCGGCCGCGCTCTGAAATGGCGCCCGCCGATGACGTCACGATCCCGGGAGAAAATCGCCCGTATCTCCGCGACGCGAAGGCCCAGAGAGCTCAAATTTGGGTGGCGAGGTCCCACGGGGGCCCTCGCTCGAACCAGGGCGGCGGCGGGCCCCGGGGACGCCCCCTACCGGATCGCCGTTCGCCGGGACCCCCGACTTTGAACGGCTATAACTCGGGGACCCGGGCGAGTTGGACCTCGTGGGTGGGCTCTTTCGAAAGGCCCCGTCCGGCACTACGGTCGATTCGAGTTTGGGGAAGATTGGCCCAGGGGTTCGCGAGATATAAGCCAAAAAACGCCGCGCCTTTGACCGGGCCTAACTCCCTGACCCCGAGGCCCCCGGGGACGCGGGTGGCCTCTTTGGATAGGGCCCCTCGAGGCCTACGGAAGACCCGAGTTTGAAATTTTTTCGCCCGGCCGTCTTCGAGATATCGGCGAAAAACGGAATCTTCCCGTCCGGTGGGTGGGTGTGGGTGTCTCCGGGGGGCGGGGGGACTTCCAGGACCCCGGGGGGGGGGCCACCTGGCCGTGCCCGAGGACGGTGCACCTCCCTGGGTGTGCCGTCAGAGCCTCCGGGGCCCCGGAAGTCCCCGCCCGCTGCACGTTTTCGGACTTTGAGGGATTTTCGGGCCCGGAAAAGGGCCCCGAATTCGAACGCACGTAGCTCGGGGACCCGGGGGCCCAGAGACACCGGACTCGGGTCAAGTGTGGCGTCCCGGCGGGCCCCTCGCAAAGAGCCCGCCCCCGAGCTCCGGGGCCCCCGGGTCCCGGAGAAAAGGGGCCCGACGTGTCGGGGGGGCGCCCGGGAAGGAAAGGTCCCAGGGGCCCGGGGGAGGCGGGTTCCGAGAGGGCCCGTGGGGAGCCCCCGACACCCGAAAGGGCGAGCCGCTGGGACCTCCCCTCTCCGAGATACGGGCCGTTTTCTCCGAAAGTCGCCCGCGCGTAACGGGGCCCATCTCGGGACCGGGAGGTCCCAGCGGCTCGCGGCGGCGGGTGCGGGGCCCGCTCTCGGGGACCTTGCTCCTCCCGCCGTCCCGAGCCACGGGGACCTTCCGGTCCCGAGATACGGCCACTTCCTGTCCAGCTTTGACCGGGTGTAACTCGAAAAGTAAGCCGAGTTGGGGCTCCACACTCGGGGCTATTGGGGGCCTCTGGGAGGGCCCCACACGCCGGGTGTATGGGGCCCCAACTCGGCTTGGTTCCGGAGATATGGCCCTTTAAAGTTTCAACTTTGACCGGCTGTAACTCGAAAAGTGAGCCGAGTTGGGGCTCCACACTCGGGGGTATTGGGGGCCTCTAGGAGGGCCCCCCACGCCGGGTGTATGGGGCCCCAACTCGGCTTGGTTCCGGAGATATGGCCCTTTAAAGTTTCAACTTTGACCGGCTGTAACTCGAAAAGTGAGCCGAGTTGGGGCTCCACACTCGGGGGTATTGGGGGCCTCTAGGAGGGCCCCCCACGCCGGGTGTATGGGGCCCCAACTCGGCTTGGTTCCGGAGATATGGCCCTTTAAAGTTTCAACTTTGACCGGCTGTAACTCGAAAAGTAAGCCGAGTTGGGGCTCCACACTCGGGGGTATTGGGGGCCTCTAGGAGGGCCCCCCACGCCGGGTGTATGGGGCCCCAACTCGGCTTGGTTCCGGAGATATGGCCCTTTAAAGTTTCAACTTTGACCGGCTGTAACTCGAAAAGTAAGCCGAGTTGGGGCTCCACACTCGGGGGTATTGGGGGCCTCTAGGAGGGCCCCCCACGCCGGGTGTATGGGGCCCCAACTCGGCTTGGTTCCGGAGATATGGCCCTTTAAAGTTTCAACTTTGACCGGCTGTAACTCGAAAAGTAAGCCGAGTTGGGGCTCCACACTCGGGGGTATTGGGGGCCTCTAGGAGGGCCCCCCACGCCGGGTGTATGGGGCCCCAACTCGGCTTGGTTCCGGAGATATGCCCGTTTGAAGTTGCAACTTCTACCCAGTCTAATAATCCCAAAATAATAATTAAATAAAAAAAAAAATAATAATAAAAATAAAAATAAGCCGAGTTGGGGCTCCACACTCTGGGCCTGGGGGGCACCACTAGGAGATCCCCCTGTGCCCAGAGCGTGGAGCCCCGAATCGGCTTTCCACACCACTCACACCGGTTTCTGACTACCTTAAGAGAGTCATTGTTAGTCGCGCAGTTTACCCGACTCTGGGAACCGGGGCTTTGGGCTTGGGGGAGACCCACCGCTCGCCCCCTAACACGTCGGGGGGGACCAGGGGGCACCCGCCTGGACCCCCTCAGCCCCACTTCGGAGAACCAGAACGCTGGCCAGGGACCCCCACGGCGGTTGAAGTTTGAACTTCTACCCGGTGCATCCCGAAAAATTGAAAAAATAAAATAAAATAAGATAATAATAATAATAATAATAATAATTTTAAAAAAAATAAGCCGAGTTGGGGCTCCACACTCTGGGCCTGGGGTGGACCACTAGGAGATCCCCCTGTGCCCAGAGCGTGGAGCCCCAACTCGGCTTTCCACACCACTCACACCGGTTCCTGCCTACCTTAAGAGAGTCAAAGTTACTCCCGCAGTTTACCCGACTCTGGGAACCGGGGCTTTGGGCTTGGGGGAGACCCACCGCTCGCCCCCTAACACGTCGGGGGGACCAGGGGGCACCCGCCTGGACCACCTCCTGCCCGACTCGGAGAACCAGAGCTCTGGCCAGGGGACCCCCACGGCGGTTGAAGTTTGAACTTCTACCCGGTGCATCCCGAAAAATTGAAAAAATAAAATAAAATAAGATAAAAAAAAAAATAATAATAATAATAATAATTTTAAAAAAAAAATAAGCCGAGTTGGGGCTCCACACTCTGGGCCTGGGGTGGACCACTAGGAGATCCACCTGTGCCCAGAACATGGAGCCCCAACTCGGCTTTCCACACCACTCACACCGGTTCCTGCCTACCTTAAGAGAGTCAAAGTTACTCCCGCAGTTTACCCGACTCTGGGAACCGGGGCTTTGGGCTTGGGGGAGACCCACCGCTTGCCCCCTAACACGTCGGGGGGACCAGGGGGCACCCGCCTGGACCACCTCCTGCCCGACTCGGAGAACCAGAGCCCTGGGCAGGGACCCCCATCGCCGTACCCCCTCCTGCCCGACTCGGAGAACCAGAGCCCTGGGCAGGG
>NC_142770.1:50963706-50971206 GCF_988280905.1 Pimephales promelas | reverse complement strand
GCGCAGTCTGGATTTTATATGCCCACCCAGAGCGAGTCTGAGTGGGACTCACGACGGTCTGATCAATGGTAGGGGGTGCTCTGTGTTTTGCACCACCACACTTGCCCTCTTCCATACAGCCCCGAAGGCCCGTTTTAGGACCGTCTTCCCTCCAGGTCGAGCTCCAGGGGGTGTCGGGCGAATCTGACTCTGGCCCAGGACGGGGCCACCCTCCCTGGGCTGGCCAGGGAGGTCTGAGACCATGGAGCTTTAGAACCACACCACGTCATTGGACTTAGTCGATTTTACTCAAATTTTTTGGCACCAGAGCCGGACCCCGCCACGCGCGCCGGGCTCGTGCCCAGGAAAGACGCACCCTGCCTGGGGTGCACTTTACATAAAACCGGCCTGTCTTTTCCTGGAGGTCTCGTACTTCCAGAGCTCCGACGGGGGGGCGTAGTCTGGATTTTATATGCCCACCCAGAGCGAGTCTGAGTGGGACTCACGACGGTCTGATCAATGGTAGGGGGTGCTCTGTGTTTTGCACCACCACACTTGCCCTCTTCCATACAGCCCCGAAGGCCCGTTTTAGGACCGTCTTCCCTCCAGGTCGAGCTCCAGGGGGTGTCGGGCGAATCTGACTCTGGCCCAGGACGGGCCACCCTCCCTGGGCTGGCCAGGGAGGTCTGAGACCATGGGGCTTTGAACCCACGTCACGCCATTGGACTTAGTCGATTTTTCTCAATTTTTTTGGCACCAGAGCCGGACCCCGCCACGTGCGCCGGGCTCGTGCCCAGGAAAGATGCACCCTGCCTGGGGTGCACTTTTCAGAAAACCAGCCTGTCTTTTCCTGGAGGTCTCGTACTTCCAGAGCTCCGACGGGGCGTAGTCTGGATTTTATATGCCCACCCAGAGTGAGTCTGAGTGGGACTCACGACGGTCTGATCGCTGGTAGGGGTCCTCTGTGTTTGCCACCACCACGCTTCCCCCTCTCTCATACATCCCCGAAGGCCCGTTTTAGGACCGTCTTCGCTCCAGGCGGAGCTCCAGGGGTGGCGGGCGAATCTGAATCTGGCCCAGGACGGGCCACCCTCCCTGGGCTGGCCAGGGAGGTCTGAGGGCATGGAGCTTTGGAACCACACCACGTTATTGGACTCTGTCTATTTTTTCCCCCAAACTTTGGCACCAGAGCCGGACCACCACACCATGTGCGCTGGGCTCGTGCCCAGGAAAAGATGCACCCTGCCTGGGGTGCACTTTTCAGAAAACCAGCCTGTCTTTTCCTGGAGGTCTCGTAACTTCCAGAGCTCCAGCGCGGCGTAATCTGGATTTTTACATGCCCACCCAGAGTGACTCTGAGTGGGACTCACGACGGTCTGATCGCTGGTAGGGGGTCCTCTGTGTTTGCCACCACCACGCTTCCCCTCTCTCATACATCCCCGAAGGCCCGTTTTAGGACCGTCTTCGCTCCAGGCGGAGCTCCAGGGGTGGCGGGCGAATCTGAATCTGGCCCAGGACGGGCCACCCTCCCTGGGCTGGCCAGGGAGGTCTGAGGGCATGGAGGTTTGGAGCCACCGCACATTTTTTGTACTTTGTCGTTTTTCGAGATCTGGGCTTCAGAGTCGAGCCCAGGCTCCGTTTCAAGGTGGGCATTGGGCTTCGTTCTTGCCCAGGAGACCCGCACCCTGCCTGGGATGCACTTTTCAGAGAAACCGGGCCGCCTTTTCCTGGAGGTTCTCGTGTTTTTCAGAGCTCCACCACAGCAGAGATTGAATCCTCTTCCCCAGCCAGAGTGCACCCTCTCTGGCTTGGGTGAGTGCCTTGAGTGCCCTGGAGGTCCGAACCAACAGCACGTTTATGGACTTTGTCTATTTTTCCAAATTCGACTCCAGAGTCAAGCCGGCCAAGGGGCTCTCTGAAGGCCCCTCTCTCCCTCCCTCATCCTCTACAAGAGCCCCATGGTCCGTTTTAGGACCGTCTTCGCTCCAGGCGGAGCTCCAGGGGTGGCGGGGGAAATCTGAGTCTGGCCCAGGACGGGCCACCCTCCCTGGGCTGGCCAGGGAGGTCTGAGGGCATGGAGGTTTGGAGCCACCGCACCTTTTTGTACTTTGTCGTTTTTCGAGATCTGGGCTTCAGAGTCGAGCCCAGGCTCCGTTTCAAGGTGGGCATTGGGCTTCGTTCTTGCCCAGGAGACCCGCACCCTGCCTGGGATGCACTTTTCAGAGAAACCGGGCCGTCTTTTCCCTGGAGGTTTTCGTGTTTTTCAGAGCTCCACCACAGCAGAGATTGAATCTGCTTCCCCAGCCAGAGTGCACCCTCTCTGGCTTGGGTGAGTGGTGCCTTGAGTGGCCAGGGCCAACATCACCCACGGGCATCGGGCTTTATTCGTGCCCATGAGACCCGCACCCTGCCTGGGATGCACTTTTCAGAGAAACCGGGCCGTCTTTTCCTGGAGGTTTCGCGTTTTTCCAGAGCTCCACCACAGCAGAGATTGAATCTGCTTCCCCAGCCAGAGTGCACCCTCTCTGGCTTGGGTGAGTGCCTTGAGTGGCCAGGGCCAACATCACCCACGGGGCATCGGGCTTTATTCGTGCCCAGGAGACCCGCACCCTGCCTGGGATGCACTTTTCAGAGAAATCGGGCCGTCTTTTCCTGGAGGTTTCGCGTTTTTCCAGAGCTCCACCACAGCAGAGATTGAATCTGCTTCCCCAGCCAGAGTGCACCCTCTCTGGCTTGGGTGAGTGCCTTGAGTGGCCAGGGCCAACATCACCCACGGGCATCGGGCTTTATTCGTGCCCATGAGACCCGCACCCTGCCTGGGATGCACTTTTCAGAGAAATCGGGCCGTCTTTTCCTGGAGGTTTCGCGTTTTTCCAGAGCTCCACCACAGCAGAGATTGAATCTGCTTCCCCAGCCAGAGTGCACCCTCTCTGGCTTGGGTGAGTGCCTTGAGTGGCCAGGGCCAAAATCACCCACGGGGCATCGGGCTTTATTCGTGCCCAGGAGACCCGCACCCTGCCTGGGATGCACTTTTCAGAGAAATCGGGCCGTCTTTTCCTGGAGGTTTCGCGTTTTTCCAGAGCTCCACCACAGCAGAGATTGAATCTGCTTCCCCAGCCAGAGTGCACCCTCTCTGGCTTGGGTGAGTGCCTTGAGTGGCCAGGGCCAACATCACCCACGGGGCATCGGGCTTTATTCGTGCCCAGGAGACCCGCACCCTGCCTGGGATGCAGATCGGTTTGTGTGAGTCCTGGTTGGGTGAGCGTTACCCTTCTACATCACCCCCAAGGCCCGTTTTAGGACCGTCTCGGCTCCGGGCGGACAGCCGGGGGGCAGGGGGCGAATCTGCCTCCGGCCCGGGTCGGAGCTCCCTCCCCGGGGCCGTGCGTGGAGACCCGTCGCGCCCGGAGCTCCCGTGCAACCCCACGTTTTGGACTTGGGTTTTGGAGCGAGCGAGCGGGGTCGAACCCCGGGGGCCGAGCCGCCACGGAGTCCCCGAGCCCCGGGGACGAAGCCCCGGGAGCGAGGTCCCTCCGTGGAGGCGCGAGCCCCCAGGGCCCGGCCGCCCGCCCGGGGAGGAGAGCGCACGCTCCCCTACCCCTCAAAACCCACGTGGCTGGTTGCAGCAGACCCTGTGCACCGGAGGTTCCTCCAGGAGCGCGGGGCTGGGTGCTCTAAGCCCAAGTCATACAGGCAACCATGCCTCCCCGGGACTCCCCCTGCGAGCGGCGGCTGTTTGAAGGACGGTAACCCCACTGCACGGGGCTTCAAACGACCGTAGCTCGCCGAAGGCGGCTCCGATCGACGCCAAATTTTTATGGGCTGGAGAACGGGACGAGACCTTTCGAATGAGACCGCCCCCAGCCCCGTGGGCCCCCGGGGGCCCGAGATACGGGCCCCCAAAGCGCCCCGGAAGCGGAAAAACGCAAATATCTCGCCGAAAACTCGACGTGCCCGGCCGAGGCCGGGCTCATTCGAACCGTCTCGCCGAGCTGAACGCGTCCATATGCGTTTCGTCGTTTTTGGTCGAGTATTCGCGGAGATATCGGCCGAAAACCCTCGGCCGCGCTCTGAAATGGCGCCCGCCGATGACGTCACGATCCCGGGAGAAAATCGCCCGTATCTCCGCGACGCGAAGGCCCAGAGAGCTCAAATTTGGGTGGCGAGGTCCCACGGGGGCCCTCGCTCGAACCAGGGCGGCGGCGGGCCCCGGGGACGCCCCCTACCGGATCGCCGTTCGCCGGGACCCCCGACTTTGAACGGCTATAACTCGGGGACCCGGGCGAGTTGGACCTCGTGGGTGGGCTCTTTCGAAAGGCCCCGTCCGGCACTACGGTCGATTCGAGTTTGGGGAAGATTGGCCCAGGGGTTCGCGAGATATAAGCCAAAAAACGCCGCGCCTTTGACCGGGCCTAACTCCCTGACCCCGAGGCCCCCGGGGACGCGGGTGGCCTCTTTGGATAGGGCCCCTCGAGGCCTACGGAAGACCCGAGTTTGAAATTTTTTCGCCCGGCCGTCTTCGAGATATCGGCGAAAAACGGAATCTTCCCGTCCGGTGGGTGGGTGTGGGTGTCTCCGGGGGGCGGGGGGACTTCCAGGACCCCGGGGGGGGGGCCACCTGGCCGTGCCCGAGGACGGTGCACCTCCCTGGGTGTGCCGTCAGAGCCTCCGGGGCCCCGGAAGTCCCCGCCCGCTGCACGTTTTCGGACTTTGAGGGATTTTCGGGCCCGGAAAAGGGCCCCGAATTCGAACGCACGTAGCTCGGGGACCCGGGGGCCCAGAGACACCGGACTCGGGTCAAGTGTGGCGTCCCGGCGGGCCCCTCGCAAAGAGCCCGCCCCCGAGCTCCGGGGCCCCCGGGTCCCGGAGAAAAGGGGCCCGACGTGTCGGGGGGGCGCCCGGGAAGGAAAGGTCCCAGGGGCCCGGGGGAGGCGGGTTCCGAGGGCCCGTGGGGAGCCCCCGACACCCGAAAGGGCGAGCCGCTGGGACCTCCCCTCTCCGAGATACGGGCCGTTTTCTCCGAAAGTCGCCCGCGCGTAACGGGGCCCATCTCGGGACCGGGAGGTCCCAGCGGCTCGCGGCGGCGGGTGCGGGGCCCGCTCTCGGGGACCTTGCTCCTCCCGCCGTCCCGAGCCACGGGGACCTTCCGGTCCCGAGATACGGCCACTTCCTGTCCAGCTTTGACCGGGTGTAACTCGAAAAGTAAGCCGAGTTGGGGCTCCACACTCGGGGCTATTGGGGGCCTCTGGGAGGGCCCCACACGCCGGGTGTATGGGGCCCCAACTCGGCTTGGTTCCGGAGATATGGCCCTTTAAAGTTTCAACTTTGACCGGCTGTAACTCGAAAAGTGAGCCGAGTTGGGGCTCCACACTCGGGGGTATTGGGGGCCTCTAGGAGGGCCCCCCACGCCGGGTGTATGGGGCCCCAACTCGGCTTGGTTCCGGAGATATGGCCCTTTAAAGTTTCAACTTTGACCGGCTGTAACTCGAAAAGTGAGCCGAGTTGGGGCTCCACACTCGGGGGTATTGGGGGCCTCTAGGAGGGCCCCCCACGCCGGGTGTATGGGGCCCCAACTCGGCTTGGTTCCGGAGATATGGCCCTTTAAAGTTTCAACTTTGACCGGCTGTAACTCGAAAAGTAAGCCGAGTTGGGGCTCCACACTCGGGGGTATTGGGGGCCTCTAGGAGGGCCCCCCACGCCGGGTGTATGGGGCCCCAACTCGGCTTGGTTCCGGAGATATGGCCCTTTAAAGTTTCAACTTTGACCGGCTGTAACTCGAAAAGTAAGCCGAGTTGGGGCTCCACACTCGGGGGTATTGGGGGCCTCTAGGAGGGCCCCCCACGCCGGGTGTATGGGGCCCCAACTCGGCTTGGTTCCGGAGATATGGCCCTTTAAAGTTTCAACTTTGACCGGCTGTAACTCGAAAAGTAAGCCGAGTTGGGGCTCCACACTCGGGGGTATTGGGGGCCTCTAGGAGGGCCCCCCACGCCGGGTGTATGGGGCCCCAACTCGGCTTGGTTCCGGAGATATGCCCGTTTGAAGTTGCAACTTCTACCCAGTCTAATAATCCCAAAATAATAATTAAATAAAAAAAAAAATAATAATAAAAATAAAAATAAGCCGAGTTGGGGCTCCACACTCTGGGCCTGGGGGGCACCACTAGGAGATCCCCCTGTGCCCAGAGCGTGGAGCCCCGAATCGGCTTTCCACACCACTCACACCGGTTTCTGACTACCTTAAGAGAGTCATTGTTAGTCGCGCAGTTTACCCGACTCTGGGAACCGGGGCTTTGGGCTTGGGGGAGACCCACCGCTCGCCCCCTAACACGTCGGGGGGGACCAGGGGGCACCCGCCTGGACCCCCTCAGCCCCACTTCGGAGAACCAGAACGCTGGCCAGGGACCCCCACGGCGGTTGAAGTTTGAACTTCTACCCGGTGCATCCCGAAAAATTGAAAAAATAAAATAAAATAAGATAATAATAATAATAATAATAATAATTTTAAAAAAAATAAGCCGAGTTGGGGCTCCACACTCTGGGCCTGGGGTGGACCACTAGGAGATCCCCCTGTGCCCAGAGCGTGGAGCCCCAACTCGGCTTTCCACACCACTCACACCGGTTCCTGCCTACCTTAAGAGAGTCAAAGTTACTCCCGCAGTTTACCCGACTCTGGGAACCGGGGCTTTGGGCTTGGGGGAGACCCACCGCTCGCCCCCTAACACGTCGGGGGGACCAGGGGGCACCCGCCTGGACCACCTCCTGCCCGACTCGGAGAACCAGAGCTCTGGCCAGGGGACCCCCACGGCGGTTGAAGTTTGAACTTCTACCCGGTGCATCCCGAAAAATTGAAAAAATAAAATAAAATAAGATAAAAAAAAAAATAATAATAATAATAATAATTTTAAAAAAAAAATAAGCCGAGTTGGGGCTCCACACTCTGGGCCTGGGGTGGACCACTAGGAGATCCACCTGTGCCCAGAACATGGAGCCCCAACTCGGCTTTCCACACCACTCACACCGGTTCCTGCCTACCTTAAGAGAGTCAAAGTTACTCCCGCAGTTTACCCGACTCTGGGAACCGGGGCTTTGGGCTTGGGGGAGACCCACCGCTTGCCCCCTAACACGTCGGGGGGACCAGGGGGCACCCGCCTGGACCACCTCCTGCCCGACTCGGAGAACCAGAGCCCTGGGCAGGGACCCCCATCGCCGTACCCCCTCCTGCCCGACTCGGAGAACCAGAGCCCTGGGCAGGGACCCCCACCGCCGTACCCCCTCCTGCCCGACTCGGAGAACCAGAGCCCTGGGCAGGGACCCCCACCGCCGTACACCCTCCTGCCCGACTCGGAGAACCAGAGCCCTGGGCAGGGACCCCCACCGCCGTACACCCCTCTGCCCGACTCGGAGAACCAGAGCCCTGGGCAGGGACCCCCACCGCCGTACCCCCTCCTGCCCGACTCGGAGAACCAGAGCCCTGGGCAGGGACCCCCACCGCCGTACCCCCTCCTGCCCGACTCGGAGAACC